>NW_015667271.1:150166-154888 GCF_001515625.1 Sinocyclocheilus rhinocerous
ATAAAACACAATTTTCTAAAAACAATACAAATCCTAGTCAGTTATTAAAACATGTACACTGTTCTATATAAACAGACTTTAAAATATTTTTAAACATAGCGATAGATGGTACAGATTCCATATGTAATGTACCTTGAAGCTCATTCCATACATACGGAGCATAATTAGAAAAAGCAGAACGATCTATCGCTGTATGAAAAATCGGCATCTTAAGTAAGAGTTTATCTGTTGATCTGGTATTAATAAATTTTTGTGCATAATAATAATAATAATTTGTGCAGTATTTTAACAAACTAGATATATACATTTACATTTAGTCATTTAGCAGACGCTTTTATCCAAAGCGACTTACAAATGAGGACAATAAATAAAGTCAAAACGAACAAAAGAGCAACAATATATAAGTGCAAATGACAAGTCTCGGTTAGCCTAACGCAGATGCGAGCAGCTATCGTCGGATCATCAGGATGGAATGAGAGGTAGAGTTGAGTGTCATCAGCATAGCAGTGATATGAAAAGCCATGTTTCTGAATGACAGAACCTAGTGATGTGATATATACTGTGGTAATTTACCCACTAAAGCTTTTAAAATAAAAATTAACATGTTTTTTTCTGCTTAAGAACAATGAAGTCCATTTTGTCATTTCATATAAATTACAGTGATGTGTGCGGACACTTGTACCAGTAACAAATCGTAAAGCAGCATGATAAACTACATCCAATTTTTTCAAAAGATTCAGAGGTGCATGCATATAAATTATATCACCATAGTCCAATACTGATAGAAGAGTACTTTGTACTAAACGTTTTCGAGCAACAAAGGAGAAACGTTTTTTTAAACAAAAATAAACGTTGGTCTCAATTTCTTTAAAAGACTATCGATATGAGAACTGTAAGTTAGCTTATCATCGAGCCAGATACCAAGATATTTGTAAGATGCAACCGTTTCAATCTGTGTACCATTTAAAGTTTGAATCATAAAATAATTAAATGATAATCTGGACCGTGTAAAAATCTTGTATTTAGTTTTTTTAGCATCCAACACTAATTTTAAGTTACCAAGAGAAGTCTGAAATAAATTAAAAGCATTCTGTAAAGAGTCCATTGCCACTTTTAAAGAGGGAGCCATAGTGTAGTAGATGATAGCATCATCTGCATAAAAGTGTACATTTGCTGGCTCAACTCCTTTACCAAGTTCATTTATATAGATAGAAAATAAAATTGGCCCCAAAATTGATCCTTGAGGAACACCTGTCTTCACTATTAAAGGAGCAGAGACATAATTATCTATGGACACGCATAAAGCATCCATGTGTCCATGCCCATGTTGATTAGAGTATTAAAAACGTGAAAAGTATTAATTTAAGGTACATTTAGAACACATAAAAATGTGCGATTAAGTTGCGATTAATCACGAGTTAACTCATGACAATCATGCGATTAATCACGATTAAATATTTTAATCGATTCACAGCCCTAATATATATAAATAACTAAGGTAAATAGAATGTTTTTGAATTTTTTTTCCCCAAAAACAGCAAAATCCAAAATTATCAAAGGTTGCCCATTACAACTTACATGACTCATTCTGATGGAGCATATCACATATATTCAGCTACTGTACAAGACAGAGAGGTAAGGCCACACAACCTACCAGTGTCCTGTTGTGCTTTGTTTTTGGTTAATGATTTCCCCAGGCCTGGGTCTGCTGGAACTGTAGGCCACCGTCCTGCGAGAAATCAAAAGAGGCTTGTTCAGATGCAGAGTATGGAAAACAAACAGGCAAGGCCACACAGCACAAAGCCTAACAAAGAAAAGCAACTGCCCTAGGCTTCTCCTCTTCCTCCCCACAATCTCCTTCCTTCACTGGAGCTTTTCCTTTAGTCTTGATGAAAAGCTAATCTCCCACATCCCAATACAACCCTGCAGCGAATAGGCTGTTTACAGAGAAAACACAGATAACTGTCTGCTAAGCACCGCTGCGCCCTTTTCTAAAAACACTGTGTTCTCCTTTTTAAGTGCAGGTTGGTGCATCTTCTGTTACTGTCATCTTGTTGAATTCCAGCTCTGCAACAGTATTAACATGTACATTCCTGAAATGTCTCAAAATCAATGCATCATTGCCATCACAAAATTATAAGGAAACGGTAAAGACCTGACGCTAAAAGAACTGCTCTCAAAAACAAACATTCCAACTCTTTTTAAAAAATTTTTTTTTTTTTGGACTAGCAGCACTAGGTGGCAGGTCTAAACCTCTGGGGTTAATCTTGTTATGTAATCAGATTTCAACAAGAGCTTTTTGGGGGGAGGGTGTTGATGTCATAATGTTTCAATTTAAGAGGATGGATGAACTCAGATGTCACAAAGACTAAAGACGAAAAAGGGAAAATCTAGGTTCAGGGAGTATGTAAATAGAAGTGGAGGCACAGGACGTGAAGACAGGCTTCTGATATGCCAAATTTGTGCCTGATTAGCTCAGGTCAGAGATCAGATGATCTGTTTGCTCAAAGGAGTTGCTCCAAACTCCCACACTGGGAGAGCAAGTGCCATATGACTGAAAGCACTTAAACCTATACAATTATAACGCTGGTCCATACAGTAATACTACACTTTACTAAAAACACTTACTTTAAAAGTAGCTTTGCAGGAAGCAGAAATAGGCTACAGAAAAAAATAAATAAAGCTTCTGGCTTAGTTATAACACACAAACAGAGCAGCACTTAGTGCCAGAATATATACATACATACATAAATAAATAAATGGAAATGTGCATTTTTAGATGTCACAATGAGTTTGCCATAACAGTTCAGTTTTTTCTGTCTTGACAATTCAGTAAATATTTAACCCATATTTATTTATTTATTTATTTGTATTTATTTATTTTATTTTAATATTAAAATAATATTAATGTTTATTTACTTTACTTGTAAATAATGATTTATTTAGTTATATAATATGCATTTATATTAAACATTTCTTATATAACTGCATATTAATAGTATGCACATGAAATAAATAAAATTTTCAGTAAAAATAACATTTATAAAAAGCACAAATTTAACAATATATTTATAAATGACTTCATCTAGCTAACTAATAGATATGAATATGGATAACTTTGAAAGCAGAGATTTTTGTTTCGTCCAAGAACAACAAAACCTAAACCAGTCAACCAGTTTTGACCACAATTTGTGTTTGTATCTCCCAAAGTGGCTCACTGTAAATTACAGTTCATGTTTTTTTTTCAATAATTACACAATATAAATTTATCATAAAAAACAACTTATATATAAAAAGCATAATATATAAAATATATAAAAGCAAATTAATTATAAACATACTAATTATTAAAAATAATGCACATGTCCATTTGTTATTAGTTTATGACATCATGACTAATCAACCACTGCATAGCTTATGGTTACAGCAGTGTAAAATCTTATTTGTTTTTATATACACATCAGGTTAGATAGAATGGCCTTTGAATATCGTCTCAGATAAAGTTCACAGGAATCAAAAAACCTTTTGAGAACCATTAGTTTAGAGAATGTGTATATGCGCATATATGCATGTGGCCTTTCCAATAAATACTCAACTTCTATTCAACAACTCAATCCAGCTATTCTAATCAAATCACTTCCAGATTCATTTCTTTTGCTTAACATTGTGGAAAAAGCAAGTATTTAAACAAAACAAAACAGTTATAACGCAGGTATAGACCAAGCTGTTTATACCTGCTCTCAAAAATAAGCTGTGTCTAAACTACATTTTACTTTTGATTCTGTGCTGGTGTGAAACACACTTCAAAGCCTTTTTGGTGTTTTATTTTTGAGAGCGGGTCTGTTGTCAGCTGCACAGCAGTTACATGAATAGACGCCTTTGTGTATTAAAAAAACAAGATTTTTTTCAATGGCCAGTACCACTAATGGAACAGCAAACTGGTCTCCTGCCGACACTGTACAAATGTATGAATGAAAACTAATTGCAGTGACTACAGCTGAACGATCCATTGAAAGTATGAAATTATGACAGAGTTGTGGTACTTTGTCTATTCAGCAGTGCAGTCTAGAGGCCAGATTCAGAGAAGGTTTAGCTTCCTCTGGGGAGAGCAGAGGGAAAACGGAGGGGCTTTTTCTTTTAAAGGCTTCGTCTCAAATTGCCAATAGAGTCCTTGTTTTAATTACAGCTCTGGCATGGATGCTCTCTAGATATAGATAACAGATCTTAAGCCACTGAATTGAAAGTCAACAGTATTAGCTCTCTGATCGCTGAAATAAATCCTCATGCTGTTACTCGGTCTCTATCAGGGGGTTTGGGTGTATATTTATCTGACATCCAAACTCATCCCATCCTGCCACGTCCAGGTACGAGATCTGAAACAGGCCACTGCGGCTTGTTTTTTTTTGCAAGCATTTTTTATGACCTTGTATTCATTTAGAGACTACATGGAATATTTGCACTTTTAAAAATTCATGTAATGCTACAGAACTATTTAAGTGAAACACAAAAACACCTAGAAAGGGATTAAAATGACCTTGGAACTAATTGGCAAAAATAAATACCAAAAATGGCTCAGAAATGTATTTCTGAGAAAAGCTTTGCTTGCCTTTTTTTAATGTTTTTGTAGTGCGACATGTTTATATATATATATATATATATATATATATATATATATATATTTGTGGTGCCAAACCATTCACTGCTCTTCAAGTTAACCCAACT
>NW_015667271.1:154940-180788 GCF_001515625.1 Sinocyclocheilus rhinocerous
TATATATATATATATATATATATATTAGTGGTGCCAAAATTAGCGCATTAACGCAGGCGATGAATTTTTTCAGTTTAACGCGTTAAAAATATTTAACGCAATTAACGCAGGGGCGGGGCTAGGGTTGGCAACCCCACTCACAACTGCTGCTTCTGTCACTTTTTCGCTTGACAAGAAGTGCATTTATTCGAACGAGAGACGTTTCAGACGCGCGCTCCACTTCACTTCAGAGCCAGGCACGAGTCAAGCAAGCGTGGAAACGGTACTGTGCTCGCAGCGCGTGCTCTTCAATTGCACGCACAAAGACACCGGTGCGCGCTGTAGCCTGTATCCTGTCATATCAAGGTGCTAAATAAACTACGTGCATGCAATGTCGTGGTCAGTTAAGTCATGAAGTTACCAAAAAGGCGATTAAAGCTGCCTTAAAACTGTGCATGCATGTAATATATTTTATATGAGTCACATTTAAAAACATGTCTCTGAAATGGTTTTCAAAACTGTCCTGGAGCAGCCCAGCACTGTCTCCCTCATCTAACACACCCGATCCAACTCGTCAGCTCATTAATAGAGACTTTAAGACCTGACGTGGGTCAGAAAAGGTAAAAAGATTTGAGAGAAAATATGCGTGTCAGATCCACGTCACGTTCAGCAGCGGCAGCTCTTAAATTTTGTGCAGATAGCCTATAAGTCGTAATATTAACGTTATGTTGTATAAATAACGAAGTGTATTCTATATGAGATAAATGATGAGTTAAAATCCCATTGATTAAAAACCTGCTGCTTCATTCAACTGGTCATCTTCAGCGCGCGCAGCTCAAAACAGAAATGCAGAACATTGTTATTTTTTAGACTAATAAATGTTAAAATTGTTAGCTCTCAATTATACTGTAATGTTGAATGGCTATAGTCAGTGGTGGGAGGGGGAATTGACTGTCATATACATAACAATTATAATGAGATCACTATTACAATAAAACGCTGTGAATTTTTTGAGTTTAGTTGCCATGTTTCTGCACTTTGAAGCAACCGCATGCCATATTTTTAGATGAAAATAAACAAGCTGAATACCCTCAAAAATTTATATATTTTTTTTCCCCTCCCCATCAATTCTTGGACTTTTTATATTGTATTTAATGCAATGAAAAAAAATCTAAACTAAATCCAAATAAAAACCAAACTACAAATTATAAAAATTATTAAGTAAAATAAAAAAAGAAAGAAAATATTTACAAATTTTATTGTGGAAAAAAAATGATTGAAAATTTAATTTATGAACTTAGGATTTCTGCGTCCTCTCTAAGTGTGTCTTTTAAGATTCCCAGTAATACTGTGTTCAATCACACAGGCAGGCTAATGCCAGTTCTATTTTGGGCCTGCTGGTCTCTGCAAGTCTTGCCTTGCTTTGTGTCTGCAAACATTTTCTTCAGAACGTGCAAGAAGCCAAAAGTATGTGATTTCCCTCATTTTGGGGACAACCTAGAGCTGCAAATATCAGCAACACATAAAGCAACCTGATGTGACAGATTTACATGAAGCAATTTCATTTCACACAAATAAAACAAAAGCAGCACAACTACAATTTCGATCACACCATATCTGATGTTCTCCGTCGCTGATCAGCTGAACCATACTAACCTCACATTCACCACGAATGTGCTGAGCTTCATAATGAATCTGCATAGCAACATCAAACACTTCCTAAATCCTGGCTGCAGATCTTCTACCACACTCAGCAGCTTTCAAATAAACACACATTACGACAAGAACCAGACATTCCCAACCGGCCAGCCAATCAGAGGCTTGCGTTTGAATGAAACCTGCATTTACAGTCAGGAGTTGTAAAATGCTCTATATAAAACGCACTCTGCTGTCCCTTTCCAAGTGATTTGGCTGCTCTTTTATTTTGATTTGCACTTGTGATTACACACACTGCGCAGGCATGCTGCCACACCTCCACGTGGAACTAGCCTCGCACACACACCCCATGAACTTTATCACACATACACCACATTAGGGGGGAAAAAAACATGAAAGCACACATGGTTCTTTGCAATTATTTAAATCTAATCAGAGGCAGGTTTTGGTTTGCTCATGTCAGACATTTACTGATGTTTGTTTCCAGGATGCTCAATATGTTAATAAGCACTGAATTAAAAATAAATTAATGAATGAAATAAATTTAAATAAAAAATAATTAAAATAATTGAATGATTATTTTTATTTTTTAAATTCTGTTTTAATGGTTTAATTTAATTTTAGTAAATCTTTTGATTTATTAAAATCTTTCACATTTTAATAAATACATTTTGTGTTGTATGCTTTACTTTGTCTGCATTCTTTGTTTTATTATTTTAGACAAATTTATTCTCAAAAATAGTGGTAACCAAATGAATGCATAAAACAATTTAGGTAATATTTTAAAATGCAATCAAATGAAATCTGAACATTTTTTGGCAAACAACATGAAGCACAACAGAAATTGTACTGTTTAAAGAGCAGGTCATATGGTATTTTAAAGTGTCCTAATATTGTGTTGGAGTCCTCTACAACAGGTTTAAATGCATCTAAGGTCAGAAAACATTGTAATTTTCACATTTAATATTAGAGTCATTTGCCAATGATTTTATAGTGCTCCAATCCAATAAAATACAAAAACACTTCGAATCGTGCCCACAGCTAAAGTTTAGCTGCTAAACTGTAAACACTTAAAACAATAATGGTGGATACGTTAGCCGAGTGCTAACGTGACAAACTGATGAAACGAATCGATACAGTTTGTAAACCAAAATATGTCTACTGTAATGTTTGAAGAAATGTACACATAACGTATCAATCGTAGCTACTTACAGGTTGTGGTTCGGAGAGCTTGTTAGTCCAAATAAAGGAGATTAGAAGCCAAGATTAAAAACCAAGATTAGAGAAGCAGTCCTCGGTAAAATAATGAGCACACAACAAAAGGTTCAAATTGTATTTCTGTGGTATCCTTGAACCAGAGAAGTTCACAAGTCTTTAACCTTGAGTCGGAGTCAAGTCTGAAGTCTTTGTCGCTGGAGTCGGAGTCAAGTCTCGAGTCTTTGGTCACGAGTCCGAGTCGAGTCTCAAGTCATTTAATGGCTCGCTAAAAAAATCCCATTCAGAATCCTCATGTATTGAAATCTTCCTATTTACGAAGCTGTTTTATAGGCTATAGACAAAATATATGGTCTATGATCTGCCTTTTTTTTTAAATTTTTAAAGAGGTGTTAAGATGTAAGGTTACTGTACATCCAGCCTGTTACTTATATGTTTAATCCATTACCATGTTCAAACCAGTTTTTCTGTAATCAAATTCTATAATTAAGAGTCCTATCTACCATGACACATAAGGAAATTTGTGACACAGATATTACAAAACAATACAAATACATTATTTCTTTTTGATATAAGTCAGGAGTATTCAATTGAAGTTCCAAGGCGCGGCAGCCTCTATATTTTCTTCCAAGAAGAGGCCTGGACAAAAAAAAAATGTTTTACATGTATTGTATTTTTACATTTAGACCATGTGACAAAAAAATACTGTTTCTGTTCAGGTTTTTCCTCCTGAAATCTATACTATTTTAATATTTTACTTAAAAGCATTATCTACTAAAAATGTCTACAATAACAATAATAAGTTCTCATCTTGAGCAGAAAAGAAAGATAACCAGCAGTTTCAAAGTTTCTCCGCATCACCCTGGTGTCATTTTGGAGAATATCCGCTGGATGTAAACAACGTATGCTGTTCTGTGTCAGCTGCGTCACGCCGGATCTGTTTCCTACGTTGTTGTGATTTGATCTGAATGGAAACAGCGGATCCGTGTGACGCAGCGGATATTCTCCAAAATGGCACCAGGGTGATATAAAGTAGGGCTTTATAAAGCCCTACTTTTGATTTATTCATCCAAACTTTGGCAAATTCCGTGACATTCTGTGCTGTACGGTAAATTCCATTTTTATGACTGGATTCCTCAATTCCGTCTGCCCTACAGACAGAAAACCGCCGGACAGCGTCTCCTCTCACATGAACCCCAAGTGTGTGGGAAGGAGAGTTCAAGCATGAGTTTAACCTTCAGAACATAGTGTACAGTCGTCTGTCAGTGAGCTATGAGAAGGAACTGATGTCAAAAGCGACCGAGCAGAGAAAACCAAACCCTGAGTCATACTAGTGAAACTCTACAAATCCATTTCATTGCTGGAAACTAATTCAGAGCGTTCGTCTGTTCTCTAATAAGCTGACGCAGGTCTTGCATGAGTATTGTTTGATTAATAATGCACTTTGAGGATGATCCTAGAGTTTTGACCTAAACTGTTTGGGCCGCCACTCCGCGGGAGACGCGTCAGAACCCAATCCAATGGGAACATAACTAATGCGCTACCTCCAGCGAGAGGTGTAAGATAGAGAGTGAAAAATCAAAAGGAAGAGAGATAGAGAGCAACAGGCTTCTCTTGTTCTGGTTCAAGACCTTGCACTTTCCTCTTTGGGTCGATCCCAAACTCCCACGGCCAGGGGCCTTAAGCTCTTTAGATCATTTAAACACAAACACGAACGCTCCTCAGGGACACCAGCACACGGCGCACATCCTGTAGACAGCTCTTTCAAATATCTGTGGTTTGTTTGGTCTGGAGAACGGATGCGAAAGAGTGCATGATGGGAGTTTAAGTCTTGAAAGAAGGGCCTAAGCGTGTTGGCAAAAGAGAAGCCGTAATGAAGTACTATCCTGAGGTCATTTCGAATAGGATATATCATGCCATGCGTATGTGTTCATTGCGTCGTTACACTGAGGACAGTTTAATGATTAATGTTGCTAGTATAAGAGGCTGTTATCTGGAGGGTTTACAGCGGTCTGAGGGAAGGGCAGTACCAGGGGAAAGGGAAGGACACGTATGGTTCGATCTCTCCTGCTGTATTTCGCCCTGCGATATTCCCATTCGCCCTCCCCTTCCGCTTATGGTACATTCCACTTCATAATGACCTTCCACCCTGACACCAGCCACCACTAAGCCCTCCATGCTGCCTCTGTCTAAAGGACAAAATATACACACACATTGTAAACATGCAAATAACAACTTCATAATCCACCACACAAACAGTCACGCATGCAGAGGCTAAAGTAATGTGACATCTCTGGAAAGCAATGTGCATGTGTGTAGATATATATATATATATATATATACACAGCAGGGCTGTCACAATACCAACTTGTCAGTAGTTGATCATTAAAATACCACAACAATAAAGTAAAATATTACTATAATTAAATATCCAAAAATAAAACTATCATAAAAAATATATACATATACATACATTATATATATATATATATATATATACATATGTATGTATATGTGTTCTACAACTCCAATACTCATCAAAAATGTTCAATATTAGTATAAATATTAACTAATTTAATTTTTCAAATAGAAACATTAACAAATTATTATACCAAATGATAACACAGACAAATTAAATTTACAACATTTCAATTAGTTTAAATATTAAAAATACCATAATCTGTTCATATTTATATTTGAAAACACAAATAAAATTATGAATGCTGCGAAGGAACAATTAAAATGATTAAAACAACTTAAAATATTGAAATGTTAATATTAAAAATCATTATATAATTGATGTTAAATAATAAATAAATATAAAGTTTATATATGCACATATAAAAATGTATAATTTAAACCAGTGCTGTCAAATCGATTAATCGCATCCAAAATAAAAGTTTGCGTTTACATAATGCATTTGTGCTAGAGCAAGCTAGATAGATAGCTAGATAGCTAGTAGGGCTGTGCGATATGCGATACCTTGTTAAAAAATGCGATATTCGATATGCGATACGATATTGCTTAAAGTGTAAGAATGACAAAAAAATGAATGACACTACAGGGCTCGAAATTAACTTTTTTTACTTGGTAGCACTGGTGATCCCAACTTCAAAAAGTTAGGAGCACCAGCAAAAATTTAGGAGCACTCACCAAAAATACATTAGTGACATATTCAGCAGCAGTATTTATAGGCTGCTGTCCCTTTAAAACCGACTGCATGGATCCAGACGTTGACCTTTTGCAACGTTTTGATTTAAGTAGCCTATTATTAAAATTATTCAGATATCGCATGCCGTTGCGATATGCATATCGCAATATTTACATTTGCGATATTTCGATACTTTCGATATATCGTGCAGCCCTAATAGATAGATAGATAGATAATTTTTAAATAATTTAAAAAAACAAACATACATTTTGATTTAAATTATTCACAGCATGTTTATTAGATACAATGCATTCGACTAAATCAACCAAATCATCCACCAAATGATGATGCATTTGACATCCTAATACACACGAATGCAACACAAATAAATAATCTGCTATTCATCACATAGAAGCTCAAGTTTAGACATTGTAAAGTTCCTTTGTGTGGCTTGCATGTGCAATTCCATGTTTGTGTGTATAAAAATTCAGCCATGGTGTCATTACAAGGGCATGGCTCAGGCCCAAGTCAAAGAGCCGATTCAGCCGGGGAACAAATGCATCATGAGCAGCAATCAAAGAGGAGGCGAGAGAATAGGCAGAGCATGAGTGAGGTAGCATAACAGACAGAGAAAGTGTGCATGTTTGTCTGAAGGAAGAGACAAGGCCACGTTGAGTAGCAAACCACAGCTGGACAGCTCTAGACCGTAAGTAGGTTAGCTCAGGGTTAGGGGCTGTGCTGGGCTGGGGGGGAAGACAATGCAGCCAGGCTTGTCAAAAGTCTAATTTATGGCCGGGTGTCCAGCGAGCAGCAATTTGGCTTACAGTTCTCTTGCACGGGGGATGGAAGAGAACGAGACACGTATGTGTGTAAATGTGGCGATTGTGCTCATAACGGAGAGGAGAAGAGAGAGCGAGAGACAGAGAGGAAGAGAGATTTTGGGGTTTGTGTGGTTGGACCAGTTTCGAGAATCTCTGCTGTGCTGGCACGAGATAAAACTACTTATATGTAAATACAGCTAGAAAAAAACATCATTAAAATACACAAAGCAGTGAAGAGCCTAAATAAAATCCCATCCACTGGTTGGAAGTACCCTTCCCCCAGCCCTTCAGCAAGGTCATTATTAAAGAGTTATTGACAGGAAAACTGACTGGCTGTTTGGAATAGTAAATCCTTGTTTAGCTGTTCCAAATGGATGTACAAGAAACAGACAAAGCTGCTAATTAATCCAGTTACAATGTCTGCTTTAAATATACCATACCATTGTAGAGGAAAGACCAAGTGGACTTAAATCTGAGCTGTGGTTGAAAATAATCATTAAGACCCAGACTAAGATTAAGAAAAGGATCCAAACTAGGATTTGACCTGCTTTAAAACATACTGATCAGCTTCAGTGACTGACAGCAGAAGCTCTAGGAATCTTGGCCGCTTTGAATGGCCAAAGACCACCCAGGAGGCCATATGACTGACAGGTAAAGCAACCAATGCGCCATGTTTAGGGCTGTGGAAATGCCCCCACAATCACAGACCGGTGTATAAAAAGCCACTCTTAAGCCGCGGTCACACTACACTTTTCGTTCCATTGACTTCCATTCATATGCATGCGAATGCGTCAGACAGGAAACGCAAGCGCAAAAGTTTTCGCATTTCGCTGCGTTCCAAAGTTCAAACTTAGTGAACTCTGGCCTGCGAATTCGCATCACGTGACACCGTGTGACCAAAGGCAGATCGATACGTCACAGCATGACCTCCTATCTGAATTAAAAGAATATAAATTTAAAACTGCAGCGCTGCAGGAAAGTGGAGTAGATTGTATGTTTTTACATTTTAGATGTATTATTATGGTTTATGTGTTCAATTTATGTTTTTAAAAATACGCTGCAGAGCATGACGTCATATCACGACCGTTGCAGCATCTGAACGAATTGAACGAAAGTATAGTGTGACCGCGGCTTTAGACATATTTTAAAGGGCCTATCCCGTGAACATTAGACATATTTCACATACTTTTGAAAATCCAGCGTTCAGTTGATCCCGATAAGCACTCATCGTCACAGTTGTAAACACCATGACTTTCTTCTTCCATGAGGGGGTTTGTCGGCACAGTATATCTTTGTTTCCAGGTGGAACGTAAAAAAATTCTGTTTCAACCAATACGATGAGGAACTTGAAAATCCTGAAGTGTTTCCAATTTTGTGTGCCATATGCATCAGACGTTTAGCCAACGGTTGTGGGCGTGAAGTTTGAGGCTGAGACTAGGTTAGCCCAGACACTCATTTCAGCCAATCTTGTTCTTTTGGTCTCTATCCAATAGAGATGTAACGATATTATCAATATCGCCATATTGCGATAGCAAAATTGTCTCGATATTATCGTGGTCACATGACGATATGAACGATAGGTCTTTCCGGGCAAAAAGTGTGGTTTTTAAAATATATTTGTTGTGGGCCATTATGCTTTTTTGGCACAGTATCTGTCAAACGAACTAAAACCAAAAGCACTATATGGATTAATCCCTTCATCAAGTCTGTTTTTGCTGCGTGTTTTAAAGCAAAGTGCACACATTGTTCATGCCATCAGCTCGTGATCCGGTGTTTTCCGCGCCTCAGAACGGCTCCGTTCACAGTGAATGAATGCAGTGAATTATTGCATGTGCTGTGAGTTTAGCGCGCGTTTGGAACGCAACAGCCACCAGTTAGGCTTTATTTTCACGGCAGATGATTACAGCATTCACTAGATTTGTAGTGAGATGCATTTTTGTAAGCCTGTTTTCACTGAAGCTGGAGTTTAACTTCAAAATAAAAGCTCTACTGCCGTTACCGTCAAAATAAAAGCTTAAAAGTGCACTATGAATAGCTGACAGCTAGCGGTTTAAATGGGTAACGTTACTGCAGTCCAAATTCAAAATATCTCTTTCAAGTGTAGAAATTAGGAAAGAAGTATTGTAATTTCCCTACTGTAGTGTAAAGCAAAAATAATATACCTATGAAATATTCATTTTCATTTATTTTACAGTGCAATTGTTTTACAAAATATGCCTTCTACTGTCATTGTTGTTATTATTATTATTATATTCTAATTTGTTTGGCTTCCTAAAACACCAGTGTGAATGTAATGTAGACTGAGACAATATATCACAAATAAAAAGAGGGTTGAGTCCCCTTTAAAGTTTAGGTACAAGTCAATTCACTGACTTTTTTTTTTTACTTAAGTTGTCTTAATTAAGAAACATGGGTTGGAGCTCTTAATTTTGAATTTTCAAAGTGCACTAGATGGAATAATTTAACTTTAAAATGTACAATATTTAAATTTTTTCCCAATTCTTCTTTTGTCTTTTTTTTTTCTTTTTAAATATCGCAATAAATATCGTATCATGGACTTCATATCACAATAATATCATATCGTGAGATTTTGATATCGTTACATCCCTACTATCCAAAGCTCATGACCATAAGTGAGGTAACCATAGGTGACGATCAATTGGTAAACTGACTGTTTTTCATAGCAACTTGCTAACTTCAAGCTCTATTTCAATCAACTTTGTGGCATGTGGAGTTGTTGCCTATGCTTATGCTTAGGTTCCATGACAGTATGAATGCTTTCAGAAGCCATAGTAGATACTAGGTGATGAGGCAGCTCAAGTTTTTGGAACAGGGTAATAGGATCTGTTCCAAAACTTAGTGAGCTACCTAATGCCTACAAGAGCATCTGTCCTCTATGCCAGCCAGTGTTAATTTTGACAGGCATTTTTGATTTAGTCTTAGTCTTTATCTTGAGACGAAAACACTTAATAGTCTTAGTCACATTTTAGTCATTTGAGTCTTTCATAGTTTTACTCGACGAAAAGTCATTGCCTTTTTGTCAACTTTTAGTCATTACTTTTAGTCAAACTGCAGCTACCAACATTTATTTTGGTAGCTTTTTTATATGTAGTCTTCAAACAAAAATAGTCATTAATTCTTCTCTCTTTAGACCAAATCAATTAAGCTTATGAGAAATTTGAATCAAGCCTCCAAGAGGAGGACTGGAACCCTTTAATTGGCCAATGAAACGGACAGAAAATTTTTGATGAATATGACAGCTGCAGTATCTGGTCTGGTTGTCATGCTAATTTTTGATGAGGTTAGTCACTACCAGGGGACGCTTAAAGTCTGTCCTTCCTGTCCAAACATTTTAACCTCTGTCCACTGGGACGCCTGCAGTGCCTTGAGCGACCAGTCTTCCTCACACCCCTCACTCAAGCCGCTGCGTCAAACCTAATCATCTTCCCTCCACTGTGATGAGGACAAACACTGCTGCAAACAACTAAATTCACATCAGAGATCGTGACAACACAAGCAATTCCTCAGTAGACGTCCCTGGCCCTGGATCATCTGCTTGATAGCTGTCCCAGCCAGACCTTTGTCGAAGGAAAATAAAAAAACTCACATCAAACGCTGTCACCCTGAGTGCATTAACCCTGCTTCACTAGGCCACTGTATTAGATGGTATGCTTTCACGACTCGCCTCTGGGAAGCATCACAGCACCCAATAAAAATCCATGCTCATTCACACATCCGTATCAACTAACGAGGGAGAACAGGGTCATGTGACCATCACAGAGCCACCATATGGAGTGGAACGTCAAAATCCACTAACCAGTATAGACATTATAAGGAAGAACCAGAAAAGATGATTGACAAAGAAAGGAAGCCGAGGTGGGAAGGACAAGCTATACTCTATAGAGGGATTACCGTGACGGACCAATGGAGTCAATGAAAGGAACCAGCAGAATGAGCATGAAAAAAAAGCGGGGAAAAGGCCTGCGGGAGAGAAAGACCCAGAGATAGCAGCCGTCACACTGTTATATAATTACAACAGTCATTAAAGCCAATTCCAGACTGTAAGGGGCCTGAAGCTTATGGAGTAATTCCGCCTCATCTGAGAAAACTTTGACCATTATTATTATTATTTATATTGGTTCAACTTGAAACAGGATTCAAAGCTGATAAGTCTTGGCATTAGGGGAAAAAGGCCACAGTGCTATTGACACTGTAAACATTGATTTCATATTCAATCCAAAGGGCCCATGAAAACAAATGAACACTCTTACATGCATGTCAGCGCATACTGTAAACACACATGCACTAGATGATCCAACAGAACTCCCTTTGGGCCGAGGGAGTATCTGTTGACTGTTCCATGGAAAATAGAGACGCATATGCACACAACACTATAGGATACTTGTTTGTGTGAATGCAAGTGTGTAGGTTCAGTCATGGGGACACTGTTCAGAGCTGACTGGCATTCAGATCCCACTGCTTGCATTCCAGGGTTGGAGTGTGACAATAAACAGCAAGTTGATCAAAAATAAAATTGAAAATTGTGTAATTATTTGCTCACTATCATGCCAAAACCACCATATAACTCAACGGTAACACTTTATTTTAAGGATCAGTTCTCACTACTAACTAACTGCTCATTAGCATGCATATTACTTGCATATTGGCTGTTTATTAGTACACTGTAAAAAATTTCAGAGATTTGGCCGGTTAGTGCCAAAAAACTACAACTTAAAATGTTGTTCACTGAACTAAATTGGGCTCTTTGAATTTCAGTAACATTAAACTGACTTAAAAAATCAAGTTGAATCTAGTATAACTTATAAAAAAAAGTTGAAATTGCTTAAATTATTTTTATGAGTTAAAGTAACTTAAAAACATAAGCTGTCATGGCTTTTTCATCATATCATTTTTTACAGTGTTAATGCCTTATTCTGCATGACCATATTTTAGATCCCTAATCATACCCCATACCTAAAGTTAACAACTACCTTACTAACTATCAATAAGATGCAAATTAAGAGTTCATTGAGGCAAAGGTCATAGTTAATTATTTAGTAGTGTGAATTGATTCCTAAACTATAAGTGTGACCACTATACACTATATAACTATATGCTATATAAAAAGCTATATATTCCAGGATATTCCTGGGTCTAAAGACAAGACATCGCCCTTTGATACAGCTATATACTATAGGAATTAATAATGACAAATGAACATGTGAATGCACAATACATACTACCTTTCAAAAGTTTGTGATCAGTAAGATTTTTTAAATGGTTTTGAAAAAGTCTCATGCTCAACAAGACAGCATTTATTTGATCAAAAATACAGTAAAACAGTAATATTGTGAGATATTATTGCAATTTAAAATAACTTTTCTATTTTAATATATTTAAAAATGTAAATTTTTTGGTGTGATGGCAATGCTGTGTCACATGATCCTTCAGAAATCATTCTAATAGGCTGCTTAAGAAACAGTACTTACTAATATACTATTATGATATTTTTTTTCAGAAATCTGTTCAGAATAACATTTATTTAAAATGGAAATGGAAATCTCTTAATCGTCATATTATACGTGTCTCTACTGTCACTTCTGATAAATTTAATGCATCCTTGCTGAATATAAGTATTCAAAAAATAGATGCTTAAAGTTCCTCATTTGTGTTACAAATTCATGATGAGTAAATAATGACAGAATTTTCATTTTTGTGTGAAATATTCCTTTCAGTCACTGTCACTGTAGACTGTCCTTTAGATGCCTGAATGATGAGCATTAATCCATTTAGTCTGACATTTTAGTTGCTTCTTTAACTCTTGTTCTTGGAATGTGTTCAGTGATGCAGAATAAATCTTGTGTTTCTTGCATTCTTCAATGGAGCTGAACAGCTGACAGCGTCCTTGGCGGCTGGTAGCGTACAACATCTCTTCTTTTAACATGATTTGTCACTGTCCTGCAATGTGACTGAAAAAATTGGTTCATTTAGTCTCATATTAAACCAGATGGCACCAGGTATTCTTCCATGCCAAAGTTCTCACCTATCCCTCCCAGAGAGCGTTCCATTCTATATGCAGATAGAAACACACCAAAGTGAGCAGAAAGAGAAGATCACGAATAAGGACAGAGAGAAAAAGCACAAATTAATTCCCATCACAACATATTCCTTTCAAAAACGCACAGACCATCCACCCAGAAACCCGTCAGAAACACACAGCCAGTCATGACACCCTGCTGGCTAAAACTGCAGTCCACCAAGAGCTTTTTTTAACACCACTGACAATACATCCTGACTGCACTGACAGGCTCCTTGCACCTCCATAAATTTATCTGTAAAAGTGTGTACATCCATGCGAGCGGGACAGTACATCACAGTATACTATACTTATGTCTATGTGCCTGCTTCCTGCTGCTCCATGTGACAGCTCAGTCACATGCAGTAAATCAGCACACAGTGAGAATGTGCAAAAGACACCCAGAGCGTGAGTGACAGAGAAAGAGGGTGACAAAAATAAGGGAAGCGCACCCCCTCCCAGCTGTGATACAAAACCAAACATCATAGGAGGGAGAAAAAAAAAAGCTGTCTCACCTCATTAACATTCACAGACTACAACGCAGAAGGTTCTTCAGGTCTCTCTCAGCCTATAGAAAGAAACGCTATGTTCTGCAAAAGCTGTCAGACCTTCAAAGATGCATTTTCTCTCTGCGTGTTCTACAAAAAGTTCAGTTCCACAAACGGCAGCATGATTAATTTCCCTATTAAGGTGGCACGGTATAATAGCACGCATCCTTCCCAGGGTTGGGTAGCGCTACTTTTAAAAGTAATACTTTACAAATAATAATGTAGCATAAAACTAAGTATTTGTTAGGGATGCAGCAATATGAAAAATTATAACCAATTACGATAAGCTGATATATATTTTCATGCTATGGCTTAGAACCGTCAAATGGCTGCTATTATTATTGTTGTTGTTTTTATTATTTTCAATTTTATCTAAAAAATAACACATGAGTAATGAGTAATTTTAAATGCTACAAGTGCATTTAGCCATCACATCATTATAATGTAAAGTGTAAAAAAACGTGGTTGCACTAAATATTGCATTCAACCGTGTTATTAAATGGTTTATGCTTTTAAAGATTCACTTTAAGTGAGAGTTAGATAATGGCAAATGTAATCTAAAAGTAAATTAACATGCACGGTTAAGTATCCAATAGTAGTTTATTCAATATTTACTTTATTTAGACAAATACATTTAAAAAAAATAATTGAAAAATAAATAGAATAGAAAAATAGAAGAAAAATACTAATAAATAAAAAAAAGTTAAAAAAAAGAAAAATAAAAAGCACAAAAGTAAAACACTTACTTCATTCATTCACTGATACTTCCACTACAAAAGGATGAAGATAAAGTATGAATGACACACACACACACACACACACAAAAAAGGGCACAAGGCATGTTGATGACACAGAACCGGCTTCAGTCATGTGTGTACACTGTGTACTATATGGTCAAATAAAACACCGTGATACCAGGCTCTGCCCGTATCGCCCAAGCTGTTTGCTGCCCCAGTAACACCGAGTGGCGGCCTGTGTGCCATCACACACCAGTGAGGAGCCTTTGTCCACTGCAGAATCGACACCAGTGACTGTACAAGAGAAAAACAGTGAGGGTCTGTATGGAACACACTCACAAAACACTCTTTGTTTTTAAGCAAGAGGTTAAAGCCACTTCAGTGAGATGTGTGATGGAAAAAAAGAGGGCGAGGGAGCAAAGAAAAGCTAACATATGAGTGCAGTTATGAGGGCCATAAGACTCCAAAAGTGTTGCTTTACAGGTTCCCTGAGCCAATAACTAGCTACAGCTCTCTGAACCCAGGAGCAAGCCCTAAATGTTGACCATGTTGGACTTCACACATTGCCTGTGGGTCAATGACATGACATACAAAACATTAAAATGCTATTAATACATACATACAAAGACATCAATACACCAAAAAGAAAAAAGTACTTTGTTCTGTTTATTATAATGTCTTAGAAATAAAATTGACAAAACTGCTTTACTGCTTATCTCATTAATTTAAACTTTTTAATGAACGTTTCTCCCAAAAATGATATGAACGCTGTCCAAAACCATAGGAAACCTACATGCATACAAAGAGAAGTATTTAGCACATGTTTACTAGATTTTTTTTTGCAGTAGGGTCTGTATTCAAGACTCCCTTTTCTCACCCCATCCATTAACCCCAACAGAAGGGGAAAATCTCCTTACCGGAGCAGGTAGGGCCACGATCACACAGCAGGGACTCCGTGTACCTTTTCACTTCACCTCTTCATTAACCTCAACCTACAGGCCTACCAGCCCAGTTTGACCAACTTAAACTGAGCTCTCTTGGAACCAGCATACAGTGTGAGAGAGAAAATAGAGGTGGAGACTGATGCTGGGGGCTGAAGAAAGGGTGAAAGAGAGAGATCGAAAGTCCAGAACGTGACAAAGGCTTTTGGTAATGACATAGGATAGCATTAGTGAGAATTACCTGACCCGTCCTCGAGTGAACCAGACCAGCCGCCATCTTGAGCAACAGATACCTCCTATAGAACGATGTCTAAATGTCACAAACAAAAGCCAGATTGTCTGGCAGTAAAACAAGACAGAATGAGTACAGTAAAAGGCTTTCAACTTAATAAAAGAGTCCTGTTATCAAACCAGGACCAAATGTGCCGTGTGCACATTTAACAGTTACCCGCCAGTTGGCCATTATCTTTATAAAGAACTTCAACATAATACATGGGCTAAATTGAAAGAAGAACAAAAGTCTGACCCTCATAGATTTAACTATTGTTCTTAATTCAAAATTAAACCACCTACTAAAATTCTACTAAATAAAACTCAAAACTTTCACCTTTTAAGTTGAAAACAATCAAGTATTTCTAGAACACCACCAGGTGCTGATGTGAAATGCTTCTGTTTAAATATCCATTCAGTTTAATCAAGAACAGACAAACATTTTTTTTTTGTACATTGCTTTTTATACGTGCTGTATAGTAGCAGATCGAAAATGAAATATCTGATGAGTGGCGCTACAATGTTAATGCTCTATCACGTTTTAAATGATCTTACCGCCTACACTACACCCTACCCTAAACCTAACCGAAAGCATTAACAAAAGCAATCCTGAGAATTTTGCTTAAGCAACCAAACCATTTAATTTTGCTTCTATAAGCAATTGATCTCTTTTATCATGAATTGTGTTTCAGGACTCGTACCAGAGCGCTCTGCATCACAAGTGAAATGCTGCACCAGGTGAGCTACAGAGCAAGTTTACCATGTCAGAAAATCCATATGGAGCTGGTTATGTGATGTCAACGTCAATGTATAAGTTTTAAAAAATCATGCACTATGGGTGTTAATAACATATTGGACAGGGAACTGTGCAAAAATAATTCTGTAATCAATTAGTGTGAAAAGGAATTAAAGTTGTTGCTGTTGTTACTAGCAAATGTGTTAATTTCAGCTGGAAACTATATGTATTTTGGGAGCAAAAATGTGGATAAAGGCAATTTTTTTAATGAGCCTATGCTGATACTAACATGATGTGACACAATCATGCACATTGATACGACACATCACGATGGGGTATTAACTACACAAACTTTGAGGCCCTTATGACCTGTAAAATCAAGATCATGTCCAAAGCAGGGAATACTGTTATAATCAGTGAAGGCCTTTGTTATTTGAAGTGCTATCAATCTTAACGTCTGCCATATGTCTCATAGGTCTCATTGCTGTACATATACATCACATCTCATTAAAGGACTCCCTCAGGCTCTCTGCTGTGTGGTCACTATTAAGTTCTGCATTGCCAAGGCACCATGACTGCCAATCTGTCAATTCTTTGTTATCAGTAGATACAGCTATGTAGGACTGCATTTTTCTGCTGGCCTTGAAATCTGTTGTAAAACCACAATATCAAGCCCCTTCAAGCTCTATAGTTTCTCTGTATGCGTTTGGCTTTTCAGTGTTCACGAAAAAGCTATTGAGATTCTGCAGCAGTTGCTACAATCCAAATCTTTCCACTGTATATATTGGTATTTGGTCAATGCAAATGAGCTCAGCCACTGCTCTGTTTATTTGGTTGCTGAATGCTTCTTCTTGGCACTCTCAGACAGGCTGTGAATGGTGGGTAGCAACTTTCTGAAAACAAGTTTAGCTGTCTGGCTATGATCACCAATTAGAGCAGCATGAGTCTGAGAAAGGTAAACAACTGGCATTTATCCTTTACATTTTCGTAGTTTGTAAATTGCATGGGATATGCGTTTAATTTTGAGTATTAAATTCAATCACAGTATTGTAACATCAGCAACCTGATTTTATTCGACCATCAAATTAACCATTCAATGGGAAGAGACATTAAGGAGACACTTAATGATACCAGAGCTCAAGTGTTCTTTAAAAGGAAACAAAAACATTACTAAATGTCATTTAAATTTAAAGTCTGAAGAGGCACAGGGCATCTGTAGGATGGGCTGTCGAATGACCTACATCCAACCTACCAAGCAATAAAAAGTGTGCTGGTAAGTAAAAAATAGCAGTGACCAATTTATGGCGATAGTAATTCATCACATCAAAGCAATTCCATCTGAAATGCATTTGGGCTAGAGTGGGAAACTGATGCAATGGTTCATGGGGTGCTGAGAGAGCAGAAAGCCAGGTCAAAAAATTAAAACAGCAGTGTCTGAAATGACTGCAATTTACGATAAAATGCACAAATATAAAGTCCTAAAATATATGTTGGGGTACTGACCAAATTTCAACGAGAAGTTCATGTCACAGAGCACTCAAACGTACCAGAGGAATGGAATGAAATGAAATGAAATAATGAAATTAAATTAAATTAAATAATGCAATGAAATGCAATGCAATGAAATGCAATGCAATGAGTGCATTTCTGGTCCAATTTTAAACACCAAAATGCTATGAACGCTTATGAATTGGTAGCATTGGTGCTTATGCATCTCTCTCTTGCCTGACTGATGCCCAGTCTTCAAAGGAGCCTGGAGACCTTCTTTTCTACCCTCAGTATGTGCACACGAAACCAATCTTGCCCTTGGGCAAAAGTTCAATTAAATACTTCTTAAACTTACGTGGAGAATTTACTTGAGCTCATAAAAGCCATGTGCAAAGCACAGACAATGCATTTCACGTCCCTTTCTGCCTGCTTTTTTTGCAACGTTGCTTGAGCATTTAAAAAGCCATTCTTAGGCAGAAGAAAACTTTACTAACAATGGTAGACAATTACAAGCTAAACTAACACTTGGTCCCATCTAATGAGTTGTATGCTGTGCTAAACCATTCTCAGCAAGTCTTGACTATTTCAAGCTAAACCAGCTAGTGAAAAGCTGTACGACTAAGGGAATTCTCCACTCTCAGCCCCGAAAAAGTAAAGGGTTACAGTCGCCTTACTTGGATTAAGGCATATTGCCATGATAGCCAGAAGATCACATTGGTTTACTCCTTTAATATGAAGACGACGTTAAGAGCTGCATATTTCAAAGAGTGCCTGAATTAACAAAGCGATTCAATACATTCAAATCTAAATAGTCTGTGCCATTAGTCAAAAAAGCCCCACAAAGGCCAGCACTGAAGGAGAGAGCGAGAGAAAAAGATGAGAAAGAGGCAGATAATCAGATGGGAAAAGGTCATGGAGAGGTAGAGAATTAGAAGAGAAAAAGAGGCCACAGGGAAGAGGAGGAGAAGCTGGATCCAGAAAAGCAGCCCTCCACACATGACATCTGTATAACAAATTTTTCCACTTGGGTTTGCCTTTTCTCCATCTGCTCTTCTATGCTTGAAGGTAGAGCGACAGTAAGTGTGTGTGTTTGTGTCTGGATGTGGGAGGAAAGGACATATGAAGGCCAGAAGCGAGAGTGAACCCTGCACCTTGGGCCACCGCCAAATAACCACTGTCATATTCCTTTAATAAGATTTCCTATATTATGCCCAGTTGAGGAACATGTGCCTCATCTGGAGGAACAATAAGAAAGAAATATAGCATGAACATAAGTTGCTAAATAAAGACTACAACTTCCACAGGAACCTGAGATTATGGGCTTAACAGATCGAACAACTGTTGTAGTCCTTATTTAGCAACACTTATTTAAAAACATTTATTTAAGATAGAAAAGTAGATTTCACAATGTAGATTTGTTCATTATTGTAGATTATATACAGATGCACTGTAATTTATGTTGGATGCACAATATCTTAATATTTTTGCAGTTATTGGATGATACCGACAATTTTTTTATTTTAATTTATCAGTATAGTCACAAGCTAATACATTATTTGCTCTGAAATACTATTTAATGCAGTTGCTTATGTGTTTTTGCCACATACCTTACCCTTTAAAAATGACAGAAATATAGTAAATAGGGGAAAGGTTACACTGCACTTTTTGAAGAGCTCAGGACAGGTTGCGGAGGCCGCTGATCCGCACTATCCCAGACGGGGTCTACGTCCACATGTGGGGTGACAGCCTGAAAGCAGTGGGGCCCAGGGAGCAAAGACAAGCTGTGGTTGATTTAGGATTTTTGAGCTCAAGCCAACATTCCTAAGGGGAAGAGAGTGAACGAGCAAAAAAAAAACTAGACAGAGCAAAGAAATAAAAGAAAAAGAGGAAGAAGACAGAATATGTATGCATATGTACACATATTTAGACAGTTATGTGTCAATGAGTGAGAAAAGGTGGGTCTGGATTTATTGTGGAGCAACACTGATGCTGGAAATCAGTAAATTCCACACTGGAACACAGAGTATGTAAAAAGAGGCACAATCTCCTCTTTTTACATACTCTGTGTTCCAGTGTGTGTGTGTTTAGTGCTTGATTGACATTTTTAGTAATATTTTGTGTATTTTGTATATTTGTTTAGGATTTTGATGAATAGACAATTGAAAAGAACAGCATTTATTTAAAAATAAAAATTTTATATTTGTAAATTGTAAACTTGTAACAAAGCAGAAGTCTTTACTGTTACTAACTCATTTAATGCATTAATTGAATGACTCTATTTTACCTCCCACTGTTCTGTACAGCTTTGTAAAAAGGATCCTACCTCAAGTGATCCATAAAGAGGTTCTTGAAGTTGCTCTCAGAGCTCTCATTTAAAAAGAATCAAGGATAATACGCTACTGAGAACATTCTCAGAAAACCATTTACGTCTTTCTCTCTTTGCATGGGTAGGTCGTACTCATGGATCTGCTTCAGCAGCCCTGTATCAAGCTCTTACAAGAGCTTATGAGAAATTGAATACTGGTCTAACAAGAACGTAATAGTTCCCAGGCTCTGAGTAGCTCTCTTGGCTGACAGTTTGACATGAGTTTGCATATTCAGCATGGCGGGGAACACTCCACAATCCTAACATTGCAGAAATGTTCTGGGCCTGTAAACCTGACATACGGGTAAAGAAATAACCTACTTGGTGGAGTGCACAAGGCCTTAGCCTTCCATTCCCATCACTTTCAATAAAAGGGCAAAACTGCATTAGCGACATGCACCGTAGGCTCCATGCAAGTCTGATCACATCCACCCTTCAACACCAGCAGCTTATTAAAATGCATGTCTTAAATTTACACATGGGCCACATATTTACATACATACATTTATACACACACACACACACACACAGTTGGCTTGAAGGATATAAGAAGGATGTATGACGTCATATTTGTTTTAAAAGACTAACATTTCGACTGTACACCGGTGAGTGATTATCAGACTTTGCATGCAGGGTATTTCAATGTTCTGCTCATTTCATTTCTTGGTAAAACGTTTAAAAATCTTCTCATGAAATGCTGCAGTAATTTGCATGACATTTTGCATGCATGCCCTCTGGGCTTGTATCTCAGTAAATGCACTGACAAATACTCGAAAACAGCAATAACTCTTGTGATGCTTTGATAAAACTGCATTTGATTTTTCAAATTTTTACCGCTTTGCTGCTTTCGAAGAGTATTTGTTATCACGGTTTAAATAATAAGATGCATTAGCGGGCTTACTGAAATTTCAATCAATACATTTCTGTGTAGAAATTCGAACTGAACAATCCATTTCTTTATAAATTTAAGTTTGTTTGTTGTAAGTATATGGCTCAATTATGGAAATGTAGGCTATTATTTTAAAATATTTTTAAAAAAAAAATTACATTATATAAGGGCTGCCCTCAACTAAAGATTTTTCTGGTCAACTTAGTCGTCGTTCATTTGAAGCATTAGTCGACTAATTGCACGTTTATTAATAAACAATTTAAATCATAATAATGAGCCTTTAATTGCCTACATTGCATAATAAGCGCTCAAGCGCATGCATAGTTAAAGCTTGCCACGGCACACCGGCACAAGTAATAATTATGAATGTGTCAGGGAAAAACAGTAAAGAGGCTGCATTAACATTTTAATAATTCATTGATAAACTAGCGCTTTCTTTGTTTTCGGTTTAAGAGATGAAGTCGGCGACACTGACTTGTTATCTCCGCAGTAGTGGATGCGCCTGTATGCATGTTTTATACATAATTTGAGAATATTTGTTTTCCAGTTGTATTTGTTTATTTGAAAGTAGACATTTCACTCTCTTTATATATATTTTTTTTATGTCTGTATGGCAAGTTCACGCAAACTTTCGGAGTTTCACGCTCAAGTTCACAGAGACCGAGACAGCAGAAAGCGCAACCTGTTTGCTTTCATTATTTTACAAAAGTGCAATGTTTTGTTGTTATTGTGAGTGCACACAAATAAACGTAGTCTTTACAGATTCGAAAGATGCATTGCTCTTATTTTTATGACCAAAAATTAGGGAGTATTTTAAGAGCAAGTGAGCGCACCAGTGCCTCCATCTGTCATGCAGTGAGTGCTACTGTTCAGCTTCCACACTCCGCACAGACACTTAAATAGCACACATTTTTCATTAGATTGAGCGGCCATGTAAAGTTGCTAATAAATACATATTTCAGATGATAAGCCATATTTTAGGTCGATGAATGATAGGCGAGCATTTGGATGTCCTGCTCAATGTACTGTATTACCATAGCCTAGCCGTTAACAATCTGCATGACTTCGCCAATATGGATTTTTATTTATTTAATTATTTTTTTTCTGCAGCTAATACAATTTTGGTCGACCAAGCCTCTTCTGGTTGACTAACGGTTAGTCAACTATTAGGGGACAGCCCTACATTATATAATATATAATATATAGTTTTATTTAAAAATATACACTGAAAAAAACTGGTGTAGTAACAATTTTCAAAATTTAATTGCTAATAAATTTCATAAACGGTTAGAAAAATGGCAAGTAACACACTGAATTAAATGTGAAAAGTATTTTCTAGTAAAATGTACTGCAATAATCTTTGTTTTATTTAGCTTTTTGAAAATCATTCCTTTACAATGTCACTTTCAAGGATACAATAAGTTGATTTTAATTTATTTTTGTTTAATGCAATGATGCTGTAAATAAATTATCCACTGCTTGCTTGCATTCCACTGACAGTGGAAATATAATTCCAATTTATAAATTAAAATATTAATCTTTAATGAAGGTAAAAACACTTTGAAAAAGTGATATTTGGTAGAACTCTAGTGGGACGAGGCTTTGTGGTACACAAAAGCTGGTGTGTGTAACTGCACTTGAATACAAAGTCAGCAAAAGTGTATGTATTTATAGGAACCCTGGTTTCTTGTAAAGACAGTAAAGTGAGTAGAAACAGGATTGTATAGATAGTAGGGAGAGGATAAAAGTGAGAGATAAGAGAACATGAGATGAGAAAACAGGTGTCAGAGGCGAGGGGATGTGGTCATGATGAAATACAGGAGTGACAGGAAAGGAAGTGTGACAGAGCCCTTAAATCAGCAGAAATCTACAGAGGTCCCTGCTATAGATTTTCATATGTGTGAATGGCATACTTCAAATTATCAGAGTGCATAAGCAATTCTTGTGGCTTCCTGGTTATTCAATCGTGACAGAAGTGGCATTATAGTAAAATGAAAGTGAAAGAAGCAGAACTGAATATAACAATGGACGACAGAAAGGAAGATATTCCATATACATTTACTGTACAGTAGTAAAGTTATTGAATGTATGTTGAGAAGCTCTATTGAAATCTTTTGTAACATAATGTCTAAGAGCAGAAAAAAAAGAAAAGTAATGAACAAGAAGATTTAGAGCAGGGCAGACAAGAGTAAATAAATGTGTGCATCTGTCCTCTCTTCTTTCTTCTCAGCCCACTTTTTTAAAACCATTTCTTTCATAATAATGGAGGAAAGGAGTTAATCGTTTTCTAATCGCATATGAGACAGCAAAATCAACACTACAAGCGCATGATGAATGGGTGAGGTCGAAGTCTTTACATTCACTATATGTGGCTCCACCAAAATATACATCCAGCCCACAGACACTCACACACATATGGTGAGGAACGGTAAAATATTCCTGATTAAAGTCAGTGAAGTGCATTTAAGGAAAACAGACCATACATTGTGACTGGCAGGGGTCTGTTAGGTTTTGGCCAAGAAAAGTAATTGTAAAGTTAATCTCTTTCTTGATTTTGACAAATGCATGGAAACTCTTTAAATAAATCTAAGCACGTATATTTAATGGAAGAGTTGGTCTTTGTTGCCTAATGGCCATTTATATGGCTAGATACACATCTCCGATGTTTGGTCTGTAAATGAGAGAAAAACCGCAGTCTCTAATAAAACAATGGTTGCCCATTTATTATAAATGTGGTCATTCTTTGACTACATAAGTCACTTTGTATAAGATACTTGTATACATTAATGCTATGTGGTAAAGAAGCCAAAGCCGGGGAAATGTCACATGATCCTTCAGAAATCATTCTATGCTGATTTGGTGCTAAAGAAAAATATTTTATTATAATCAATGCTTAATATTTTCATGGCTTAATATCGTTCTACATTATTTCAGAATTCATTGAGAAATAGAAGGCTCACAAGAACAGCATTTATTTGAAATAGAAACCTAGAAATCTATTGAAACATTACTTTTAATGCTTTTACTGTCATCATCAATTAATTGCATCCTTCTTAAAAAAGTATTATATATATATATATATATATATATATATACACAGTATCTCACAGAAGTGAGTACACATCTCACATTTTTGTAAATATTTTATTATATCTTTTCATGTGACAACACTGAAGAAAATGTTGTCTTTGAAGGTCAGCTGGTCATCAAAGATTACACCAAGATTTAATACATTTAATTTATTAATTTTTTTTATTAAAAATGTAATAAAATATATAAAAAATATAATAAAATAAATCTATTAAAATATATTAAATGTATTTTAAAAGTAGCTTGCATGGTTGTGTACTTTTTTTTAGTAGCTAGTATTGTAGATAACTACTTTTCCAAAAGAACAGTTTGACTGTAGTTGAAAAGCATTAAAATGATGAGTAGCTTGACAAACAGCAGCTTCAATGCTGAACTTGATGCTTTCAATACCGCCAGCAAAAAAGTTAGAAAGGGAGAAAGCAGAGAGCACACTGACTGTCTCAATTAAATCAAATTTTTGCTCAGCAGGTCTGCCTGCTATTGTGTTTTATTGGATTCTATTGAATCAAAATCAAGATAGAAATGCGATGAGATGAATGCAGAGATACAGCTTATTGAATATGCACAATTTCATGAGAAAATTTATAACAGAAACCATTTTTTAAAAGTTCCTATGCCTCCACATGTCACTGGTGGGTAATGCACATGCTCTAATGCTGACTGGAAGTTGTGTATTTCTTCCGTTCTGTCTGTCACCATTAACCAGAGTGTAATGCACACATGTGGCTTTTGGCTGCAGTCTGGCATTATTGGTCATGATTTTCAAAATGTAACATTGTACTCATTATCGAAATTACCGGAAGATGAGAAATAACTCATTTAAACGGGTTATGGAGCTGTGCTTATATTCCAATAAGCTGCCTGAATTCAGTCGTTCAGTCATCCTAATTCTCATCATTGGACATAATGCAGTCACACTGGAAGAATCCTGTAAGGAGTTAAATGCAATTCATAGAGCATGCAAGGCCATTTAACCTGCTCCGAAGAGCTAATGGATGCCCATCCTGTTCTGCAAGAAAAAGCATCAGAGCCTTTTAATCAATATTGCATCCTGCCTTTGTCCATTCAATGGTCTCTTCTGTCAAAACAGCTCAACCTGTTTACTAAGACACTTTAAAGCATTCTGGACAAACCAACTAGACACTTTAGAATTGAAGAGACAGCATATGCAATAATGATACACAGAATTCAGCCCCAAAAAAGCTGAAATCATAGTTTGAAACACTTATTGCTTCTCCAATGAGAAATTTTTTTGATGATAGTGTCTATTTTGCTCAATATTTATTAGGGATGTATCATGATTTTCGAATATTCGATTAGATTATTTAATTATAGAATATCGAATAGGTTGTGCGATTATTGTCTTAAAAAAATGTCCCCATGTAAGCATGTGTTCATGTAAACAGAGGGTGGCGCTAAAAAGCTGTCTGAGACAACAGAAGAACACATTGTCTCACGCACACACTGTAGACTTGCGTGGCACAAAAAAAGACTTGCATAGCATATAACGGTTACAGTAACTTGGGACGATGTCAAACACAAGCTCTGTGCGGACCACAAACACCCCCGACTAGAGGTCTTCACGGGTCCACTTGGATCCGAAAACCCGAGGTCCGACCCAAGACCCGAGCGGGTTCGGGTCCAAAACTTCGACAAGTATCTCGGACACGGGTCTGTTTCCGTATTAGCGGCCTCGGGTCTCAGGTAACTTAAAATAAACATGCTTTTTCCAAATGGACCCGATTAGACCCGAATTCTTTTAAACTATCCCGAATGCGTTACTTTCACGTTCGTGTTAAGTGAGGAACGCACATAGAAAAGGGTCTTAGACTCGGGTCTAATTTCATCGGGTCTGTCTCGGGTCGGGTTTTTCTTTTGAAAAAATT
>NW_015667271.1:180824-182199 GCF_001515625.1 Sinocyclocheilus rhinocerous
CTAATCTTGTAAAATGTGTGGTAAGTACTGCCGAGTGCTGCTCCATACATGTGATCGTGAATCTCGAAAGTGAAAGTAAAAAACAAGTGTGCGTTCATAAGCGATTTCAATGCCCTGCATATTAATAATGGCTCCCTGATGCCCGCAGTTTATATACAATATAATTACCCAACGATATAATTGCGACAGAAGATATTGAAGTATTTTTCCTCCCATCTTGTATTTATTCCCTTTAGGGATTCAATTTTTTTAAATGGAAATCCTAGCCTTATGAGCAGTTGATTTATGCTACATGACGGAATGTTATGTTAATAAGTGCTGTCATTCGGTTATGTTTATTATATTAATATGTTTCAGCACATTACAATCATTATATGGCTTGAGTTAAGGTAGCCTATCTTTTGAATTAAACAGTTTATCATACAGATTGAAAGCGTGAATCCCGTCTCTCTCCCTCTCTCTCTGTTCATGGGTGTTTGTGCGTGCATGTGGGGGAGGGGTGCGATTTTTGATTAATAATCGAATAATACCCAGCGATTTTCGAATATTATTTTTGCTTGGAATGTCCATCCCTAATATTTATAGGTGTCTCGTTACCGAAGAACTTTACAATGACAGTATATCACTTGTCAACACAACACCCTGAACAGCATAACGAGTTCAGTTACCTAAATTTAATTAAACTATTTTTGCTTTTCATTTTTGGCTAAATAAATGCTTTATTTTAAGGTTCAGTTTTGCGTTAAAAAAAATATATTTTTTGGTGCATTACTAATATGCATGGTTTATTCTGGGTCAAAAATGGTCTTTGGTGGTAGCTTATCTATACAGTCATCCACACATTATTGAAATTAATTAAGGATTCACAAAATTACATTTGATATGTATTTATGTGTTACCATGGATCATCTAAGCATAGCAATATCAGAATTTTAAATATATTTTTTCCTGCTATGCATAAATGGGATATGGGATGAACATGCATGTTCTACGATCAAAAATAATTTTCATGTTAAGGCAGATAACCCAATAAATGTCTAAATATTTTGTCCAAATAAATTGAAAATAAAGCAGTAAAAACAGTAGGACTGGTCCGAATATAATTTTTTGAGCTTCAAAGCTTCGGTAGTAATCAACACCGAATATTCGAAGCTTCGGAGGGAGGGGGCTGAACATATTCTTCTCTCAACACCGTGTCTACACCGGACGCCGTGCTGCGACAAAATACAATAGAACCTATTATGCTGTCTACACTGGATGCGGCGTGGCGCGACAAATTCCTGACAGTAAACTGCTGCTGAGTTCTATTTATGACGTACTGACACAAATTTCAAATGATTTTCAACGGTCTCTTTGTCGCGTCCAGTACAGACAG
>NW_015667271.1:182373-184363 GCF_001515625.1 Sinocyclocheilus rhinocerous
TGTGTGTCTGTCTGTTTGCATTTTTATTATGTCGAGAACCATTCATCCAATCGACTTCACGTGTGGTGGGTGTGTTGCTGCAGACCCCAGGGAGTGCAGTGTCGCATTTTGGTGCAATATGGACACTCTACACGTTCAAAATTAATAAACTTTTAATAAACTACAGAACAGCACGAGCCGGAAGCGGCACATTTCATGCAGGCAGGGCTTATATGCTCCGAGAACGGACACTGCACTAGTGATACAAAACACACAGGTCTGTAAAGAGCAATACTTTTAATATAGACAAATTATTATTAGCCTGGGCTACTGTACGTTTTTTTATGACTGCCGTATTCGCAAGTATTTTCCAAACAAATTTACTGATTAACATGGCGGATAAAGGTTAATTACTGATTAACATGGCGGATAAAAGCAGCGCGGTTTTTTTTTACACCAACAATATACTATAGGCGTACTACTTGCAGAACTCAGGTGATTTTTCAAACTTGATGTGCTATTGTGGTAGGCCAGTTTCAAATCGCATATTTGGCACACTGCCTTTGTCTTGTCCTCACTCAATGTAAAGTGCTCCCACACAGCTGAGATCTTCGGCATTTTTGTCTTCTCTTCCAGATGAACTGAATCATGACGTACAAGACGTTCACTCATGGGCGATTCATATTCAAGCGCGAATGAGAACCGTTTCGCGGGGGATGCAAGGTGTTCGGGGAAAAAAAGGAATATTCGAATCTCAAAATTGAAAATCGAATGCCAACCCACCTAACGAATATTCGAATAATCGAATATTCTGGTCCAGCCCTTAAAAACCGTTTAAAATGCTAAAAGTGAATTTATGCATCACATTATAACATGCAATGAAAAACAGATATTTGCATTTAACAGTGCATTAAATTATGAATGATTTAAAGATGAATTATAACTGAGTGCTACTGTACACAAAGTCAATCTAAATGTAAAAATATGAGTAATGAGAATGCATAATTAAATACCCAATATTGACAAATGCCAATTAAAGGGTTAGTTCACCCAAAAATGAAACTTCTGTCATTAATTACTCACCCTCGTGTTGTTCCAAACCCGTAAAACCTTCGTTCATCTTCGGAACACAATTTAAGATATTTTTGATGAAATCTGAGGGCTCTCTGACCCTCCCATAGACAGCAAGGTAACTACCTACCAAGATGATCGACAAAGTAGTCCGTGTAACATCACTGGTTCAACTGTAAAGTTACAAAGCTACGAGAATAGTTTTTTGTAGTACGGACTACTTTGTCGATCATCTTGGTACTTTTATGGACCTTAAACGTGGTAATTACCTTGCTGTATATGGGAGGGTCAGAGAGTCCTCATATTTCATCAAAAATATCTTAAATTGTGTTCCGAAGATGAACGAAGGTCTTATCGGTTTCGAACAACACGAGGGTGAGTAATTAATGACAGAATTTTCATTTTTGGGGGAACTAACCCTTTAATACTCACATCACTAGAGGTCGACCGATTGATCAGCCAGCTGATTAATCGGCCGATTTTTGGCATTTTAAAATTAATCGGCATCGGCCGATTGTGCTGCAAATTAGGCCAATTTATAGGCAGGCGCACTGGCGGGCAGCTAAGCGTCGTTGCGTGAGATGGAGCAGCTCACGCTCTGACTGCAGCCACGGCTTGTTCACACACAGTCTCAGCTAATGGCAGGGCAAAACAGACCGTTTCGAAAGCGGGATTACGTAGTGCTGGGCGGTATGACCAAAAATGTATATCACGGTATTTTTCAAAATTATACCGGTTTCACGGTACATGACGGGATTTTTTTTTCATGCATGACCGGGTGTTAACAATATTTTCTACTGATTGAGAGAGGAAATACTGCAGTATATTGACTTAGAATGCCCTATTTTACTGTCATGATGAGTGAATATTGTCAAAAAATACCACACTAAATAGTGACTAAACACGACCCCTTTTAATACATGTTAACCAGGAGTCACTC
>NW_015667271.1:184998-206180 GCF_001515625.1 Sinocyclocheilus rhinocerous
AGCAGGCAGTGCAATATGTGTGAAATCTTTTATTTTTGTTATCACTATGGCCATTTGACTTATAGCAGTGTCCAGTGTTTCCTATACATTGAGTTATTTGTGGCAGCTCATCACAATATCAAAACTGACCGCCACAAATAGATTTTCCAAAAGTCTTATATAATAAAATGAGCGCTTCACGTTTCAAAATTAAAATGCAGCGCGGGTGTTTTTATATGAATGTACCTTTGAAAAGAACCGACTGTCTTCAGAAAAACTTCGATGTCATTTTCATTTCGTCTTTCCTGTAATGCCTGATAGCGTTTGTGAGCAGCGCTTATTTGATTACAGCCTTTACCGGGGAAACCGCTATATCTCCAGCTCCCAAAGCGCCTCCTGCTGGCAGAGAATTAATTTGCAGTCTGTGGGAAACACTGGTGTCTGTCAGCAAACATAAACAAAAAACATCCTTCAGAACTGTTTTGAGAAGGTGCTTAAGTTTTGAGCCATGCATTATTACTCTAAATTGGGCTACTAATACCATTACTATCTTGTACCCTGCAATAATCATGTGCTCAAACTCACTTTTACGAGATGAATGAAAAAAAAAAAGAAAATCGGGCAAACAAATTGGCATCATATATCGTCCATCGGCTGCCCTGATTTCTAAATATCGGCATCGGCCAGTGAAAAACCCATATCGGTCGACCTCTACACATCACCACAAAAATGAAAAGAAAAAAAAAAACATCATTACATTTGCCTCAGTGGCTGTAAGTTATCAAACCCTTTTCTTTTTCTAATACAATTTTCCTAAATATTTTCAATGCACGTCAAACCTTGCATATTAGGAACAAAAAAACAAAGAAAAAATTAATTCCCACTACCAGAATCACCAAAATCCAGACCGCTTAGGCAAATAAGTGAACCACACCACCCAATAGTCTGCACCATCGCTGTCCAACCACAGGCAAATGAGTGCTTGGGTATATCCTATCAGCAGCACCCACCATGCTCGATGGAGTCAAATATCTTTGCAGCATCTCATGATTGTGCTTTGCTGGCACAAATGTGTGATAATGTATATGATCTGAGATCGAAGCATGAGACTATATTGCTAGCAAATCAAATGGCTAAAAAAACTTGAACAGATTCTATATGGAAGAACAATAATCACAGCTGTGCGGCAGTACAAAAACAAATTTAAGATCATTATCCAGACAACTGAGAGACCCAACAGGCCAACTGGGAAGGGACTTATTATTATCATCATGACATGATAATAGAACATGTGAGGATTAACAGAGAATTTCAATTAAAGTCATTTTCTCTCACCAGCAATTGGCTAATGTCTTTCTATGCACCCTAAAGCAAGGCTCAGGATGCTCCCAGAGGTGTCACTATACAGTGAACAACTTCCTCTTGATATGGAAAAAAAAACACATCCCCGGCGGAAAAGGACAGAATGCCAGGAGGGCTCCATAGGAGATCTCCCCATGACAACATCATCACCGCTCCACATCCAACACTTCCACAGCGAGACAGCAAAGAAGGAATGTTTACACAGAGGAGTGAAACAGTAGAGCTATACAAAACAGGGTGTTGGTCGCAACATATTTTCACTAATTCTAGAACCTAAGAACATTCTAGAACATAATGTTAGTGAATGACCTTTTAATCATTGTCCAACCCTTCACAGTCAAATATCAATGCATGAAAAATCTCAGGTTAAACTTCTCTGCACTTTCACTTTGCACAAATGGGTTAAAAAAAAAACTGCAGAAGAGCAGAATTCAGCTAAAAATGTCATCTTGTAAAATGTGTTTATATACAGTAAAATGTGTTTGTATATGAATGTATATAATAATTTATTATAAAATCTAGTGCTGTCAAGCAATTAATCGCGATTAATCGCATCCAAAATAAACATTGTTGTTTACATAATATATGTGTGTGTACCGTGTAAATTTATTACGTGTATATATATATATATATATATATATATACACACACACATACAGTATATATTTTGAAAATATTTACATGTATATACATTTATATATTTATATTCTTATATTATGTATAAATATATTTGATGTATACACATAACATATTTTTCTTAAATATATACATGCATGTGTGTGTGTGTATATATATATATATATACATAATAAATATACACAGTACACATACATATATTATGTAAACAAAAACGTTTATTTTAGATGCGATTAATCGTTTGACAGCACTAAAAAATCTAATTAAATAAACTATATAAAATATTCTATACTAAAGAAATACACAAGTAAGAATGCACCGAAATGAGAATTCTGGGCCGAAATCGAAACTGAAAATTCTGGATGCACTTGGCCAAAAACCGAAAATGCTTTGTAATGATTATTTATTATTTTATTAAATAATACAAAGTAATTTTGTAAGACTTTTTAAAGTAATTACATTTTAAAGATACTGAATTTAAAAAACACACATACTTTTTACTGAAAGTAACAATAAAATTGGACAGAATTTATATTAATATTAGTAACACAATTACAATAAGGTTGATTAGTTAACATTAGTTAACTGCTTTAGTTAACAGGAACGAATAAACAATACTTCTTCAGCATTTATTAATCTTAGTTAATGTTAATTTCAACATTCACTATTAAAATCAACAGTTGTGCTTGTTAACAGTTAATGCACTCTGAATTAACATGAACTAACAGTGAACAACTGTATTCTCATTAACTAACATTAGGAAAGATGAATAAATTCTGTAATAAATGCATTGTTCATGTTAGTTAATAGGCTACATTAACTAACAGTAACTAATGGAACCTTATTGTAAAGTGCTACCTTAATATTAAATATCAATATATTATTTTTATTCAGTTCCATGCAACAGAATCAGATACAACTTTTTTTAAACTAATTATCCAAATAATGTATAATCCTACAAAGCTATTATTATCCGAGCATGTGAGCAGAGCAGAGCGTCACGAGAGAATAGCGTCATTTTACCAGCGTTGCCATGTTACATCACAGTAGCGCTACTGCAGACAGGAACAAATATACTACAAAGAAATAGCCTGTTGGCGCGTTATTTGAGCGGACTTTGCTTTTCTGGTGAGTATGAGCGGTACACGAGCGGAACGCACATTTATAGAGCGGATATTGAGCGGAGCGCCACACCGCGCAGTGACGAGGAGAGTGAAACCTGCACGCTGAACACTGCTGGCCGGTGCGGTGCGCCATATTTATATATTATATATATTTATTCGGCTCGTTATTTCGGACGTTTTTCTCTTTATTTTTTTTCTCTTTTTATTTTCTCTTTTCTCTTTCTTTGATAATTTTCCCTATATACAAATATACTAGGGGTGCTCCGATTGATCGGCTACCGATCACCATCGGCCGATAATCACATTGGGATGATTGATCGGCAGTCTCTAAAAGGCCGATCTCAAAAAGCCGATCTCAAGTTGATGGCGCTGCTGTGAGAGGTTTGGCTCGACATGCAGCGGCACTGTCTCAGTCTCTGTCCAGCGTGGGTGAAATAATTATAATGCTGAAGGTGAGGTACTCACCTTCATATTTTTTCATTAAATAACTTATAAAGTAATTTGAAAACCTTGTGTGAGACGTAATTTCACAAACAGCGTGAGTGAATCACCGCGCGCGCTCTCTCTTTCTCTCTCAAAATACGCAATTGGTTTCAAATCACCACACATCGCGTCTGTCTATAAGCGAGCTGCACGCTGCACAGTTGACACAGGAATTGTCACTTGCACAGTCGAGGCAGTGTCACATCGTCACTAAATTTTATAAATTGCATTTCTTTTTAATTCGCAGCGCACACACATAATGCCAAGTTCACACTCACTCCGTTTGCAGTGCGTATGCGGTGCGTATTTTTTCCGCGCTCATGTTAACGGATTAATAAAGCGTTCACTGCACACGGATGCGGTTCGGCAGTGCGTTCAGGAGCGTTGCGTCTGCAGCAGTGCAGAGATCTTTTCCACACCGAGTCTATTGCTGTGCTGCAAGCGCTGAATTAAAGTAACAGCGCATTTTTTGCAGTAAATATGAACATGGATTGACACGAAAATTTATTAATTAACATAAATGCATATTATTAAAGTCTACTGTATTTCACAGTCAACACATATGGCTTGTTGGCTAGTTTTAAAGGAAAAGAGCACTTTTAGATAAACAAGGCAAAAATAGATGGCACTGGTGGAGGTAGGAATGTGTTTGTGGTAAACAGCCACGGATCAGTAGCGGACTCTTCTGTAAAAGCACAGTCCGTGCTGCTTCCCCACTCACAAGAGTCACCTAAGAGGGGAATTCCCCCCATTTTCAAAAATGAAATTCAGGCCCTGAATAAATGTCTAAAAATCCTGATAGGAGTATCAATATAAATAGTTATAAATTATTAAAAAAAACTTTAAAAAGATCGGTATCGTGATCAGTATCGGCAGATAATACTTTCTGTGATCGGTGATCGGCCTCAAAAACCCTGATCGGAGCACCCCTAAAATATACTAAAGAAATTATACAAAATATATTAATTATATACAAAATAACATTTTTCCTGCACTGAATAAATGGGATATGAGATGAACATGGATGTTCTGAGAAAATAATTACAAATAATTCATGTTAAAGTAGAATAAATAAAATAAAATATAAAAATAAAACAATACAATGGATATTGGAATTGAATGAAAAATATTATATTGCAAAATGTGTGTGCATACAAATATAATATGTGGTGGTGTGTGGGTGTGTGTTTGTGTGTGTGTGTGTGATACTAAAAATATAAAATAAATATATTTTATAAATTCTAAATAAATTCTACAAAATATATTCTTATATAGACTATATTCTAAAAATATTTTTAATACAAAAATACAATACAAAAAAAGATGCATGATGCGTAGTCTGTGTGGGGAGTCAAACAAGTCTGTGAATCGTTTAAATGAGGTATTCCAATAAACAGATTAAATAAAATTAAACAGACTTTTTTTCGATGTCAGTTTTGATGATTATTACCTCAGTCTGCTCGGCTGAATTCAAAATAAAATAACCAGAAATTATAGATGTAACATTTTTTGCCATGCAATGCTACTCATTAGCAAAAGTAGCTTGCGACACTGTTTTGAAAAGTTACTAGCGTTGCGGCTATTAATTACTCACTGACTTCTCACTGACCTCTCACAAACTGAGTCAAGGATTTCTTTATGCTATAGGCTACAATGTCATGCTGTCGAAAACTTTAGTGAAGTAAATAAAAACCATCAAATATTTTTAGACAAGTCTGCTACAGCTACACTTCAAACACAAAAAGCCGCACATGACATTCATCACACCTTCAGTACCTCACTTCCTCTCTCAGTAACCCAAACCATGCTAATTCCTATGCTGCCACATTAAACCACAATGAAAAATAAACTGAGAGAATGAACCATGGATGATGTTTTCTTGGTCTGCTGTCCAAAAGCCATTGCTATTGCATTATAGCGGTTCCTCGACAGTTGCCTAATGTATTTTTTTATGAAACCACAACAGGGACATTTTGCCAGGATAAATCCTTGACTCACCTTAGCCTACAAAGATATTATAATTAGACACAATCCAGCTCTCAAATTCTCACAGCTACAGGAACGATCTTATATTTCCATCTACTGCCATTATACAGTGACATCAAATTATTTTGAATATGACTATCATTTCCTAATCAAACTGACTGACTCCTTCCGGTCCTGGCCCACCTCCCTTTTGTCCCACAATGCTCATGTTCCTGCTCTGGGCCTCCTCTCACACAGCTACTAATGAGCCCTCTAATCAACAAATGGCTTCTTCAGAAGGAGCTCTCATTAAAATCTGAGAGAAAAATTAAATGACAGTGGCACAAAATGCTACGCACATTTGAGGCTTTCAACATTTAATAGAGGACGTTTTAAATGTCAGAAAGTTCTACGCTTGGCCTTCACGCTGAAATAAAACCATTTCAAAGTGAGTACTTAAATGCCCATTATGTAAAATTAAGTTCTCACATAATGTCAAGGATCCTAGCGATGCTGAATGAATAGTGGAATTATGAAGGTGCTTCACAGCGGACAGAAGTGCAGCCAAGAGCCCACTGTTCCAGGACTGAGAAGTTGATCACAATCCATGGAAGTATTGTGTAGTGTTTGGCACCTTCACTGCTGTCTTCAGTGATTCAAAGATCGTGTCAAGGATTCAAGCGATGCTAAATGAATGGTGGAATTATAAAGGTGCTTCACAGCGGACCGAAGCGCAGCCAAGAGCCCACTCTTCCAGGACTGAGAAGCTGATCACAATCCATGGAAGTATTGTGTAGCGTTTGGCAACTTCACTGCTGACTTCAGCGATTCAAAGAACACAAGTTTCTGCTCAGCTTCCCAAAGATCTGAAAAACCGGCAAATGTTAAGAAATAAAACAGATGCTGAGATTAGGGCTGGGCGATATAGCTGACAAAGTTTTATCACAATATTTTTCAGCCTTTTGGCAACTTTCTTCCATTCAAAAATTTGAGGTCAGTAAGATATTTTTTAAAGAAATTAATATTTATTCAGATTCATTACCAAAGTGACAGTATGATATTTACAAAGTTACAAAAAAAATTTTTTCTTTTAAATAAACTCTCTTCTTTTGAACTTTCTATTCATCAATAAATCCTGAAACATTATACTGAAACAATATATTGGTATTCATATATTTGCTCTGATTTTTCTTATTTTAATCAAGCTGTTGTAGCCACATGTAGATTCAAAATGTTTAAAGCAAGAAATAAAATTAAGTAATACCTTAAATTAATTTTAAATTAAATGCGCTGAAACAGACAGTTTGAACTAATTCACAGAAATTAAACAAATCTTATAACTCTAATATACAAACTACCGTGTGTACATTATATTGTGTGTGCAATTCGAAAGTTTGGGATCAGTAAGATTTTTAATGTTTTTTTTAATGGAGTCTCTTATGCTCATCAAGGCTGTATTTATTTGATCAAAAATACAGAAAAAAAAATGATATTGTGAAATATTATTGCAATTTAATTTATTTATTTTTTATTTTAATATACTTTAAAATATAATTTATTTCTGTGACACAGCGCTAATTCAGCCATTACTCCAGTCTTCAGTGTCACATGATCCTTCAGAAATCATTCTAATATGCGGATTTATTATCAGTGTTGAAACTGTTGTGCTGCTTAATATTTTTTGGAACCCGTGATACTTTTTTCTTTGATTCTTTGATGAATAAAAAGTTAAAAAGAACAGCATTTATTCAAAATAGAAATCGTTTCAAACAATGTCTTTACTATCACGTTTTTATTTATTTAACACATCTTTGCTGAATAAAAGTATTAATTTCTTTTCTTTCTTTTTTTTTTTTTAAAGGAAAGAAAACATTTACTGACCCCAATCTTTAAACAGTAGTGTATATTGTAACACAAAATTTTTATTTTGAATAAACTGTTCTTTTTAACTTTTTTATTTATTAGAACTCAGGAAAAAAAAGTATCATAGGTCCCAAAAAATATTAGACTGGAGTAATGATGCTGAGAATTCAGCTTTTCTTCACAGGAATAAATTATATTTTAAAGTATATTAAAATAGAATACTGTTATTTTAAATTGCAATAATATTTCACCAAATTAGTTTTTTTCTGTATTGTTTTATATAAAAATTGATACAGCCTTGATAAGAAACTTCTTTAAAAAAACATTAAAAATCCTACTGAACCCAAACTTTTGAACGACAGAGTATAAAATCAGAGACTATTAAAACTCTGACTTGACTCTCTCATACTCACAATATCATTATATCAGAGGAAAATCATTGCTAATATTTGAAAAACTGTCCATCCCTTGTGTTTACACTCATATATTACACTGTTCCTTCACAAAACCTCTTGGGAAAGTGTGCAAATTTCTTTCTGTGAGATTCCTTCTGCTCATCTCAACATTTGAGAGAGCACAGCCCACTTTCCTTAGCAAGCCCCAACTGAAGAGATGGCCAGAGGGAGCTTGTGCGAGCTCAAGCTGTGAAATTTCTGCAGACAGCTGCAGGGCTTCTGTCTGATGTTGGACAGACACCAAACTGTATAAAAAGAAAGCAAATCCTCACCTGTAGCAGTACAAACTCAAATATGATTTGGTGCACTATAAAGCCCCTTCCTTCTGTGGGAACTGAACTGACATGGACATTTGGAGACCTTAAGAAACACTGACAGCAGAAAAGGTGACTTGTGGCTACATGAAGGATATTTGTGTTCAAAAGTACACATGCTACTGATATCATAGCTGTATATATGCTAAAAACATATATCCAACCATGCCAGCTACTACTGGGAAATAATTAAACCGATAAAGGCCCCGATATACTTCAAACGATATCGAAGAACGAACTGAAATGACGTCATTTCGAACAAAATCAGGCCGAAACGAAGTTCGTTTTGGAAGTTCAAAACAGCTCACCAAAGCGAACTTTTTGGGGGAGTTCGTTTTGCCTCCTAAACACCTTTGAGCTACCATTGGGCTGTGGCGATTACGCAGTCGGTGGGTGTGTTCTGGAACTCCGCCTTCTTTGACGTGCGATTTCCCCCCCGGATCGTTTCACATTCAACGGAGACCAGACAGGAGAACACATCTCAGCGACTATCTTACGGGCTTGTGCACGGTCCAATCTTGAATGTTTCAGCCACACTTTGTTGCGTGGCCCCACAAGCTAGTAGGCTACTCAGAGTGTCAAGGCCAGTCTCTCCATAGTGGTAATCCGTGTCCTGTGCGTTTTTGCATGTTTCCCATATGGCGATATCCTTCTCAAGAGATCGTCAAACCACGCGGCGCACATTCTGAAGTATGAAAAATGCACTTCCTCATCTGTGCTCCACATTTGCTGAATACATTTTTAATTTTTGTAATTTTTTCGTTAAGTGGAAGCACATATCATCTGTCGCTTGTTCTTGTTCTTTTTCTTTGTCATTGAATAGATCAATGCTACTGCCAGATGTTTACAAAGCTGCTCTTCTCTCACAGCCGCCAACGTTGTTGTGTTTAGGGGGTACACGCGGGCGGCGTGACACATGTTTACAACCCTGCCTCCAGCAGCGCGGGGGTGTCGGAATGTTCGAAAACAGTATACCGTCGCTTAGCCTTTACGAACTTCTTTTTGCCCTCAAACAAAGAACGAAAAATAACTTTCTTTGAAGTATATAGGGGCCTTAAGGCGGCGTCCCATTAGCTGATCCTAAACAATTCAATTTTGATCAGCAGAACCTCACCTACTCAATGATTTGGCTCAACTCTTTTACAAGAATGGAAAAAAGGTGACAGACTCAAAGATTATGGAGTAACTTTTCTCTGCAAATGTGTGTGATTTGTTCCTTCGGGGCTTGGTGTAGAAATATTTTAGAAATAATATTAGAAATAATATTTCATTAAATTACCAAATACTCTTCTGCCGTTGCTTGCTTATATTATTATTAGTAATTTAAGACAATGTGGCTTCGAGTTTGCTGAGGAAAAAGTTCAAGCAAGTGATCAAGCAAGATAGTAACTTGTCCTTCTTCAGTAAAACTCTTCTGGTTGAACACCACAATTCAAAAAGCAGATATAAAGAAAAATCAATCAATCCGACATTTAAGCCTAACAAAAAAAGCCCACAACAAACCAAAACAGAACATAACGAGCTGTTTTTGTCTCATCACATATGAGCAGATAATCTCAGCAATGCTATCATTCCCTTTCAGTCGGTCACTCTCGACGTCACGTCGGATGACCGACGAAATTGGGATCTCGCTTAGAGGGACCAATCTACTTCGAGTGTAAACTAAACGAGCCAATGCACATTGGCATGCGATTATTGCATCCAGCTGCTGCTGATCACAGCGTGAGTATAAGTAGGCAGCAGATGCAGCGCATATTCAGGTTTTCGCTGAGGAGCCGAGCCGGTGACCCGGCCGCTCAGCGGTGGTACAGGAGCTGTGGCGACGGGACGTGACGTCTCCGTTCCCTCCTTCAGGGAACGAGGGTTACCATACGTAACCGAGACGTTCCCTTTCAGTCGGTCACTCTCGACGTCACGTCGGATGACCGACGAAATTGGGATCTCGCTTAGAGGGACCAATCTACTTCGAGTGTAAACTAAACGAGCCAATGCACATTGGCATGCGATTATTGCATCCAGCTGCTGCTGATCACAGCGTGAGTATAAGTAGGCAGCAGATGCAGCGCATATTCAGGTTTTCGCTGAGGAGCCGAGCCGGTGACCCGGCCGCTCAGCGGTGGTACAGGAGCTGTGGCGACGGGACGTGACGTCTCCGTTCCCTCCTTCAGGGAACGAGGGTTACCATACGTAACCGAGACGTTCCCTTTCAGTCGGTCACTCTCGACGTCACGTCGGATGACCGACGAAATTGGGATCTCGCTTAGAGGGACCAATCTACTTCGAGTGTAAACTAAACGAGCCAATGCACATTGGCATGCGATTATTGCATCCAGCTGCTGCTGATCACAGCGTGAGTATAAGTAGGCAGCAGATGCAGCGCATATTCAGGTTTTCGCTGAGGAGCCGAGCCGGTGACCCGGCCGCTCAGCGGTGGTACAGGAGCTGTGGCGACGGGACGTGACGTCTCCGTTCCCTCCTTCAGGGAACGAGGGTTACCATACGTAACCGAGACGTTCCCTTTCAGTCGGTCACTCTCGACGTCACGTCGGATGACCGACGAAATTGGGATCTCGCTTAGAGGGACCAATCTACTTCGAGTGTAAACTAAACGAGCCAATGCACATTGGCATGCGATTATTGCATCCAGCTGCTGCTGATCACAGCGTGAGTATAAGTAGGCAGCAGATGCAGCGCATATTCAGGTTTTCGCTGAGGAGCCGAGCCGGTGACCCGGCCGCTCAGCGGTGGTACAGGAGCTGTGGCGACGGGACGTGACGTCTCCGTTCCCTCCTTCAGGGAACGAGGGTTACCATACGTAACCGAGACGTTCCCTTTCAGTCGGTCACTCTCGACGTCACGTCGGATGACCGACGAAATTGGGATCTCGCTTAGAGGGACCAATCTACTTCGAGTGTAAACTAAACGAGCCAATGCACATTGGCATGCGATTATTGCATCCAGCTGCTGCTGATCACAGCGTGAGTATAAGTAGGCAGCAGATGCAGCGCATATTCAGGTTTTCGCTGAGGAGCCGAGCCGGTGACCCGGCCGCTCAGCGGTGGTACAGGAGCTGTGGCGACGGGACGTGACGTCTCCGTTCCCTCCTTCAGGGAACGAGGGTTACCATACGTAACCGAGACGTTCCCTTTCAGTCGGTCACTCTCGACGTCACGTCGGATGACCGACGAAATTGGGATCTCGCTTAGAGGGACCAATCTACTTCGAGTGTAAACTAAACGAGCCAATGCACATTGGCATGCGATTATTGCATCCAGCTGCTGCTGATCACAGCGTGAGTATAAGTAGGCAGCAGATGCAGCGCATATTCAGGTTTTCGCTGAGGAGCCGAGCCGGTGACCCGGCCGCTCAGCGGTGGTACAGGAGCTGTGGCGACGGGACGTGACGTCTCCGTTCCCTCCTTCAGGGAACGAGGGTTACCATACGTAACCGAGACGTTCCCTTTCAGTCGGTCACTCTCGACGTCACGTCGGATGACCGACGAAATTGGGATCTCGCTTAGAGGGACCAATCTACTTCGAGTGTAAACTAAACGAGCCAATGCACATTGGCATGCGATTATTGCATCCAGCTGCTGCTGATCACAGCGTGAGTATAAGTAGGCAGCAGATGCAGCGCATATTCAGGTTTTCGCTGAGGAGCCGAGCCGGTGACCCGGCCGCTCAGCGGTGGTACAGGAGCTGTGGCGACGGGACGTGACGTCTCCGTTCCCTCCTTCAGGGAACGAGGGTTACCATACGTAACCGAGACGTTCCCTTTCAGTCGGTCACTCTCGACGTCACGTCGGATGACCGACGAAATTGGGATCTCGCTTAGAGGGACCAATCTACTTCGAGTGTAAACTAAACGAGCCAATGCACATTGGCATGCGATTATTGCATCCAGCTGCTGCTGATCACAGCGTGAGTATAAGTAGGCAGCAGATGCAGCGCATATTCAGGTTTTCGCTGAGGAGCCGAGCCGGTGACCCGGCCGCTCAGCGGTGGTACAGGAGCTGTGGCGACGGGACGTGACGTCTCCGTTCCCTCCTTCAGGGAACGAGGGTTACCATACGTAACCGAGACGTTCCCTTTCAGTCGGTCACTCTCGACGTCACGTCGGATGACCGACGAAATTGGGATCTCGCTTAGAGGGACCAATCTACTTCGAGTGTAAACTAAACGAGCCAATGCACATTGGCATGCGATTATTGCATCCAGCTGCTGCTGATCACAGCGTGAGTATAAGTAGGCAGCAGATGCAGCGCATATTCAGGTTTTCGCTGAGGAGCCGAGCCGGTGACCCGGCCGCTCAGCGGTGGTACAGGAGCTGTGGCGACGGGACGTGACGTCTCCGTTCCCTCCTTCAGGGAACGAGGGTTACCATACGTAACCGAGACGTTCCCTTTCAGTCGGTCACTCTCGACGTCACGTCGGATGACCGACGAAATTGGGATCTCGCTTAGAGGGACCAATCTACTTCGAGTGTAAACTAAACGAGCCAATGCACATTGGCATGCGATTATTGCATCCAGCTGCTGCTGATCACAGCGTGAGTATAAGTAGGCAGCAGATGCAGCGCATATTCAGGTTTTCGCTGAGGAGCCGAGCCGGTGACCCGGCCGCTCAGCGGTGGTACAGGAGCTGTGGCGACGGGACGTGACGTCTCCGTTCCCTCCTTCAGGGAACGAGGGTTACCATACGTAACCGAGACGTTCCCTTTCAGTCGGTCACTCTCGACGTCACGTCGGATGACCGACGAAATTGGGATCTCGCTTAGAGGGACCAATCTACTTCGAGTGTAAACTAAACGAGCCAATGCACATTGGCATGCGATTATTGCATCCAGCTGCTGCTGATCACAGCGTGAGTATAAGTAGGCAGCAGATGCAGCGCATATTCAGGTTTTCGCTGAGGAGCCGAGCCGGTGACCCGGCCGCTCAGCGGTGGTACAGGAGCTGTGGCGACGGGACGTGACGTCTCCGTTCCCTCCTTCAGGGAACGAGGGTTACCATACGTAACCGAGACGTTCCCTTTCAGTCGGTCACTCTCGACGTCACGTCGGATGACCGACGAAATTGGGATCTCGCTTAGAGGGACCAATCTACTTCGAGTGTAAACTAAACGAGCCAATGCACATTGGCATGCGATTATTGCATCCAGCTGCTGCTGATCACAGCGTGAGTATAAGTAGGCAGCAGATGCAGCGCATATTCAGGTTTTCGCTGAGGAGCCGAGCCGGTGACCCGGCCGCTCAGCGGTGGTACAGGAGCTGTGGCGACGGGACGTGACGTCTCCGTTCCCTCCTTCAGGGAACGAGGGTTACCATACGTAACCGAGACGTTTTCTATCTAAGCTCCAGATGATGGGATCATGAGATCACAAGACCCCTGAATATAAGAAGAGCACTCTGCTCTCCCATGTCTCTTACCTTTGCCTGAAAGAGCCTGTCTTCCAGAGATTCAATATCTCACATTTACACCTTAGAATGAAGAAGATGCATCTTGAAAGCTGAAGCTGGTCTAGAGGCAGAATGGACCATACACATCTGATAGGAGAATTTGTTCTTGGGGAAAAGAGACTAGCTATGTTCACAAGACAGTAAAGCAAGTCATTTGGTCAAAGTTGACCAATCACAGGCTTATACCTCTAAAAGGCTTACGGACATAATCCTGTGGCTAAGTGAGGTTACACCTAAAGCCATGCCTGGCCAAAGGAGCTGAAGTAAATACAGAACTCTGTCACAGAAACAGCCATGTTCAAATCATGTCTGCACTGATTTTAAGGTGCAGCCACATTTACTGTTGTTCTGTGAAATCCAGTCATTTTAATAGGATTCTATGCAATCATGCAGTCCTGCAAAAGATTTCCCCATGCAGATTTCAAATTTGCCCCAAAGGCCAGCAGAAAGCTGCTTGGTTTGAAAATGACTTCTGTGTGAGCTGTGCTTCATACATCCCTACACTGTTGACAATAGATAATGGACCTTTTTGCCTGCAAAATTTCACCATTATTTCACATCAGATGACAGCAAAGGTAATGTAAATGAAAAAAATAAGGTGCGTTTGAGCATGCACAATGAAATATCTATTAATGGCTGATATATATCAGATATTAACCCCATGTCTTCTTAGCAGACATGAAAAAATTAATGGAGAGGCAATTTTACTATGCTTAAGAGGTTTTATTACCATTTTGACACCACTGTAAACCTTTCAAATCAGAATGACCAGAGGTGTGACGTATGTTTGAATTGCATTTGCAGTTAATGGCTCGTGCACTGGGCCAGTAAAATACAAATGAGCTCAGATTTGCTACATAAAATCACTAAATACATCATCTGTGTACTTAGATTCTATTTTTCATTTCTAGTTGCTGTTTAAAGCATTGGTTCTCAAAGCAGACTATTCACTTTAAAAAATGAAAGATTTATACTTGTATTCTGAGTCACAGAAATAGGGCGCTATGAAATAATTTTTTTCCCTGTCAAATTCTGTTTTGTCACGCATTCATTTTTTTGTTCTGTTTTCGATTCCATTTTAACAGTTTACGGACGCATAATCAATTGAATTCATAAAACGTTAACAATTACATAATCTATCCGCATGTTAAAATGTTATGAAATGTGTTTTTTTTTTTTTTTAGAATTTTTAAATGGATTTTCTATTCTCAAAAAAGATGGTAATCAAATGAATGCATACAACTTTACAATTAAAATTTTTTTTTATAAATATTATTAAGTTTTGTAATCTGTGATAATCTCTTAAAAATAATGTTTTTTATTCAAATGTATTATTGTTATTGAATTATTAGTGCTTTAAGTAGTAGTAAATGTGGGTTTAATTAAAATTCAAATACAATTACTATTATTCTAATTATTATATCAAATGGTTTAAATCAATGTGTCTTCCAATGAGCCTGTGCAATTCTGACATGCTAAATTTATGTGAAAAGACATATTTGTCCCTTGTACATTTCCAGCGGATTTCATCGGTTCCCATTAAGAAAGGTTACAATTTCAGGAGACCAAATCTGATGGCATTTAAACCTGCTGATGTTCTCGTCTGGCGAGGAAGAAAAGGTCATCCCTGGTGACCGATTAAGACAGAGGCTGGATGACAGACGCCACATGCACGGATGAGAGACGAATAACATTAAGCTAGACCACCCGTACGACAAAGAGCGACGCTGAAACTGAAGAGCCGAGCCGAAACAATATCTTATGAACTTTCACTTTTTGATCTTGTCACTGAATATCAAGTGTTACTGTATATCTCTGAGAGCACATACTGTGACGTGGTGTCAATGTACATTGAATCGATAAAGGTGTATAGAAAATGATGGCAAAGATCTGCAACTCATTAAGGATGGCCATTTGCATCTCAATGGTCCTATAGCAGTCTGCTTGAAAGAATGATGGGAGCACAGGGGGACAAAACGCATCTTTGCATTTAGTTTTAGTTACCTACTGTATGTTGCAAGGTGAAAGGGGGAGCTCTCAATTACTGCCAGTTGAGAAGGGACTGCTGTGTATCAAGTTAAACTATGTAGGTCACTTGAATGCATCCTAGATCCCCCCAAACTGACACAAGACACCTTTATTGGAACCCCATCTATGCGTTTTTCTTTACAGCAAAGTGCTACAGTGAAGTTTCCATTAAAAAAGCAAAGGCTCTAACACATTAGTCAATTGACGTCTGGCACAAGTTCTCCTACACCCTATCCAATAACCTTAGCATATGAATAATGAAGTTCCTCCTGTGTTGAAACCACATAAGCTATATGGATGAGAATTTTATTGAAGACAGCAGCAACAGTACAATCCAACAACTGATTTGCCAAAGGGGTTCAAGTTGACTCTGAAGGAAATAAAGGAGTTCGAGAGATCCTAAAAAATGCATACAGTTTAATAATTAGGACCAGCTAGCAAAACTAATACTAATTCATGAAACAGCTACTGCATAACAAGACTTTTGCTTCAGTCTCAGACAGAGATGAGCTCTCTGCACTAACGTCTGCCACAAATCATGGCGCAAAGAAAGTCTTAAAATTAGGGCTAGGTATCAATTTGATTCTGATTTGCAAGCTGTCAATTTGATTCACTTTAAATAAACAAAAAATATAACTTCTGCTGCGATTCAGAATTATGATTCAAGTGTGGTGGTACAGATACAGTGGAAAAGAAACGGTGAGAACACTGAACAGTTCTGACCATGTAGTAAGTAGGCAGTAGCGGCCCCTGACCGTAAATTTAGATTGTGGTTCGTAACGCTAGTTTATAATAAACTCAAAAAATTTATAATCTTTATAGTCCAATCGCTGAATACATGCACACACACTTTGGGCAGAGATCTAATGTCCTTGCGTTATTCAGCATGTGGGCTAATGTTGATTGACAGGACAGATTGAAAGTACACATACACGTGGAATGCTTAATATTGTCTCAGAATGTTGATTTAGAATGTTACAAGTTGTAGAGAAATTTAAGTGAGGAAACGACTATCATGTCTCATCTCAAAACAAACACTTTCATTAATTTAAAACACTACTCCACGTAGGAAAAACAGACATGCCAGTTAGTTTCTGACCTGATGCAGACACATATAGCTAGAGCTGACTGATATCGCCCTGGTCTGGAGCAAGATAAGGTAATGTGAAAATAAGTAGGGCAGTCTCAAAACTGCCCAAATAGCTCTCAATTAGAACGTGCTGCAGTTCCATTTTTCACCACATATTTACATTGCAAAATTTGTGGGGCGCTGTTGAGTTCGGGAGGACACCGGCACGACTGCCCAACTTAAGTTCAAAGTATACTTCACTTTTTACGCGTACACGAGGGACAGCGTACAGTGTGCATGACGCGAATTCCGTCATCAGAACAGTACGTGCTTACTGTATGCGCACCACCCGATTTTTGTAACCGTGCATATACTTTGTACGAAAGTGTGAGCGAGAGGGTATGAAACAGCGCAGCAATGGTTAGACATTGGACATGGATGAAGCTTTATAGAGTGCATGTGTTGACCGCCCGCGTTCGCTCATAACATCAAAAGGAGTATACTTTGAAAGGCTACGCATTCGACTATATGCATACGCTAGTGTAAGCGCACAAAAACGAAGTATACTTGGGGCTTAAGTATCATTTTACGTACCTGCCGAAACTTGTGATGAATTTTAATGTATCCTGCACACTTTATGACTTAAATTGTCAAGAATTTCCGGAAAATATTTGTTGCAGAATGCTGAACGCATTTAAAGTTTATTATTTATTCAGTTTTGATAGAAAAAAATACCATTTAAATATGAATCCTGCATGTTCTGTGTGTCTCTGTGTGAATGAATGGAATAGACGTGCGGTTTCGTTTACTACATACATACTAAATTGCGTGACGCTTGCGGTATTTTCAGCCTCTGCCACCTCAATATGTAAGTATATGAACACATGAACATGATCTCTAGAACTGCTCTGAGTCACTTCATGAGCATTTTACCATATCTTTTGAGAAAAACTATTGTCATATACAAACAGAAACTTAAATGTTTTCACAGCCATCAGTCCAAATAAAAGTTTGGTTTAACTTGAAGAAACCTTGACAGAAATATTACTTAATGTAATGATAGTACTACTACTAACAATAAAATTATTATTAAAACATTATATTTAAAGGAATATTTACCAGAAAATTAGAAAATAAATTAGTATTTTTTTTCTAAAAATCAATTAATTAGATATGCTTTTGATTATCAATATTTAATGAAACTATTAAAATGGAATCCAGAAAATTAATTTAAAAAACAGAATTTTGTAAAATATAAAACTGAATTTGAGAAAAAAAAAACTTTATAGGGCCTTAAAAATTAAATTTTTGTTAAATTGCTGTTTAATATTGTAAGTTTCATGATTACAATTAATTAGACTTAATTAGTAAAATTTAATTTAACCCTTAAAATAGAGTCTAGAAAAATTAAAACGGAAAACGGAAAAATAAAACTGATTTCATAGGGCCCTAAGCCTGTCACACAGTACATAGTCATATCTTGCTCGCCCGCCCACTGGTGTATGGACGTTCATCCAATTCCCATGTTAATCCCAACTAAGCCTTCTTCACTATATCCAGCGAGGGATAAATAAAATATATCAGATATTGGCCAAAAAAAAAAACAGGCACAACTGTGGAAATAAAGCCATCCGAGCCATTCCTCTAAGCTGAGCCCAGATTCACACAATAGCCTCCAGAGGAACGGCTTAAAGCCAATGCTGCATTATGCTAAGAGGCAACAGGAGAGGGTTCACATACAGCCTATTCCCCAGGTTCCAGGTGATACTGTGTGGTCTTAAGTGAGAAACGGCCAGTGAAAGCAGAACACCCTAACTATGGAAAAACTAGCTTTACTTGCTCATAGAAAAGAGATTTTCTGCCTTTATTGAGAGCAAAGGGTCAGTAAAAAGTTAAAGCTTATATGTTCCTTCTACCAGAACAAAGGAGAGGAAAAAAAATAACAGAACAGATATTTTCTGTTCTGATAGTCTGTGAATGAAAGACTAGCACCACATCATACGTAAAGGGATTAGGCAATAAAAACTCTGTCTTCCATGTAAATTGAGTTTTTGAAACAAACAACATGACAATTTGTCAGTTACTGGTTTACTACTTCTGTGGAATCACACTGGTTAGCCCCACCCACTTTGAAATCCTATTGGTCCAAAATCCTGCTTTACATAACTGAAGATTAAAAGAAATTTAGCATTACATCACTTGCTCACCAATGGATTGTCTGCAGTAAATGAATACCATCAGAATGAGAGCTGATAAAAGCATAAAAATAATCAAATAGTCCATCCATTATCATCTTGTAAAGTGCAAAACTACATGTAATAAACAAATTAATCATTAAGATGTTTTTAACTTTAAATCATTGAGGCTAATATACAAGTCCCTAGGGCTGGACGATATGGCCAAAATTTATATCACGATATATTTCTTAAAGGGGTCATATGATGCGATTTCAAGTTTTCCTTTCTCTTTGGAGTGTTACAAGCTGATTGTGCATAGATAAGATCCCTGAAGTTGCAAAGACTAAAGTCTCAAAACCAAAGAAATTATATCGCGATACATATCGATATTGAATTATTGTCCAGCCCTACAAGTCCCTATATTGAAACAATTTGTCTCATCTGAATAAGAAGAGAAGTATGCAAACATCAAACACTGTTTATAAGCAGAAAGTCCAAAACAGTTCTAAACAAATATGTTGTTGGGTTTTGATGTGAGAGCACAAGCATTATTATGGATTACGGACTGGTATTTTGGCACAAAGTCACGGATTATGGTTAAAAACACCTTAATAATAGGTTTGTTTCTTACAAACACTCAGCTTGTGTGGATTACTTGTGGATTATTGTGATGTTTTTATCAGCCGTTTGGACTCTCATTCTGATGGCACCCATCCACTGCAGAGGATTCACTGGTGAGCAAATGTGACGCAATGCTAAATTTCTTCATATCTGTACCGTTAGTGATCTATATCTTGGATGGCCTGAGGGCGAGAACATATTCAGCAAATTTTCATGACAAACTGTAAAAATTCTATATATGCTGTATATATTGATGTGGAATAGAAGCTGAAATAAAATAATTTTAATACCAGTTAAACAGCTTCTAAACTGCCCAGTGATATAAAGAAACTCTCTTTCTCACTGACAGATTCACACAAACTGTCAATAATATGCAGATTCACTAGCTGCACACAAATGGGCATAAATATGTGCTCTATTTGGAAGCTGACACAGATGGTCAGCCCGTAATGTATTATTGACAAATGAGCAAATAAACTGGCAGCTGCTTTATGGCTGTTGTGGAAAATGTGTCTGCTGGATTGGAGCACCACATGTAAAATCTCACAGCTAACTATATCTGAACTGGTGGGTCACGACTCAAAAATAGATTTAGAAAAATAGAAAATAAAATGCAACTATACAACTGCATAGATAGGACAGAAAAATAAATAGATTATCAGCTATGGGAAAAAAATGTTTCACATATCTTTTGCTGTTGAAGTCAAAGGTTGTGAGTCAATCAAAGTCACAACATTCACAACTCAAATTAATTTGTCATTTGGTAGAAGCAAGAGAATTAGCCAGACGACAACACAAAAACTATGTAAGGCACAAGAAAATATGACCTCAAATTACATGAAATAACCCATTAGACTTTAAACATTGATAAATGTGGTTTGTGTCAACTGGTTGCTTTTGATTATATTGAACACATTCTATTTAGCTTTGAAAAATGACTTTAGTGAACATTTTTGTGTGATGACGAATAATGAATCAATTCAAAACAGATTTCACTTAACTCTACCCTAGTGAAAATAAATATACTAAAATGTAGGGCTGGGCGATAAATCGATAACAATAATTATCGCGATATAATTTTCCTCGATAAAACGATATGAAGAGTTTGAAAAATGTTCGATATAAAGTTTATGCACCAAAAGCGGAACGAAAGAGCGCTAGTAATTAGAAGCGTGCCACACGGACCGTTTATCCGCTCGGATCAAAGTTCAAACAGTGGCGCGGCACGAGCAGCTCACTAGAAATGGCTCATTGATTTAAACGAGTTTACAGCCAGATGAAACAGCGCTGACTAACAGTAGAACTGTGCGCAAAGATACAGTCAGAGGGCTTTTCAATCTACAAATTGCCATCATTTACCATGGATTTACTGTAGTAACTAGGGCTGGGTAAAAAATATCGATATCTCGATATTAATCGATTCTCATTTTTACGGAACGATATCGATTCTTAAATCCCAAGAATCGATTGTTTAATGTAGAGGGACAGATCGCTGTAGCGCCTCAGTTCAACAGAACAGAACAGAGGCGCACGTGAGCTGATCATCTCCTCCACATTAATACCAGTTTCCGCACGAAATAAACATGACTAAACATCCGAAGATAAGTTAAAAGAAAGAGTACAACTTTACAATCCATATCCTGTCTCAT
>NW_015667271.1:206209-216859 GCF_001515625.1 Sinocyclocheilus rhinocerous
TTAAAACTTCATTGAGTGTAATTTAAACAAATCAGTCCATTTTAACCTTCAGTATTATAGTAATGTAGTACCAACTGACTCATGTATATTTTACAGTATTAGCTTGAGTTTTTTTTTTTTCTTGAGAAAATTTGGCATGTACTGTACCTGAAATATATCCAAAATAATCTATATCGAATCAAATCGAATCGAATCTTGGATGGGTTAAATGCAGAGCACAAATTCTGAGTATGGGTCACCATACTTGGCCACATGTCACTTCACTTTCACTTTCAACTAGGGCTGGACGATATGGCCAAAATTGATATCACGATATATTCACAAACCTGTTTCATGATTTGAAACAATATCACATGCAGAACATGCAGAAACTAAGAAATTTATTTTTCTATTAAGATATTTATTTTGTTAAGGAAAATGAATGGTCTTGTTTCTTTCAAGAAGAAGAACTTTCTTCCTGTGCTTTAGTGCATGTGCATTACTATTTAACATGCTCGCAAGTTGCGATACAGGGTGAGATCACCTAACCATTTTTATGACAGTCTTTAGGAAAGCATAAAACTAAATTAGGAAACTTAGAAATAATGTCACTGCAATATACACAATGTTGCCGATGTTGAAGTTAATATTGCAGACAAAATCACCATGAATATGTTGTAGCTACCTGATAAATCAACCAGCTCTTCTATTACTACACAACTGCTTTTCTCTTAGTAATGCTCACCTTTCTGTCAAAGTTATATTCTGTTTATTTATGATTGATTGAACAGCCTCAAGACAAAATAAAAAAAGCAATAGAGAAAGCTTTCACACAGAGAGAGAGAGAAAGAGAGAAAAAAAAAAAAATCTCACCGATGTGGAGATTGATCTGCTGGGGTGAAAGCCAAAATGGGGCCCCGTCCGCATGCCAAGTCAAATAGCTCTCCCGTCTCAAATCTGTACAGCAGCCAGAGAGCGAGGCAGCTAGCGTTTGACACCTTTTTCATTTTCAGATAAAGTATTGCTTCTCAAAGGCATGACCTATTTTTCCCCTTTACTTTTACCACTTGTTAAAGTCAGATGAGCAAGCCTCTGGCTTTCAGGCAGACATACCAAGCTGCCTGCTGCAGATGTTTGCTCTAGAAACATGCAAGGAACTTATGACGGCTATAAATGGATGACTCTCACCTTCTGTGCTATCAGGTCATTATGAGATGGCTATATGCTTCCTTTTACATTTTCTGTGGCCTGATTTCCTCGATGTGATACAGCCACAATTTTGCCACAATTTTGCAGTGATGCAGCCACAATTTTGCCACACAGTGTCTTTTGATGTCAACCTCTGAAATCATTCTGCTCTGATGACCACAAGAAGGCAATAACCTAAAGCTCCAGGCCGTTATTACAGACGAGCCTTACATCAGCAACATTCATGACACAGTCCAAGGCTCCTCTTATCTTATTAAACATAGGTTTGAGTTTAAACTGGGTCATGGATGGCTGATCTGCATGTGACAGGCCACCACATACCTCAGCCAGGTGGGAACGTGGACAGGGGCATTCAGAACGCACATGACTTAATTTAGAAACACACTGAGATATAAATGAACAGTAACCTGCCAGGTGATCGATTAGACAGACATTTAAGAACATAATATTCTTGGTTGGAGATGGTTAGTTTTCAGACTGTACCTACCTACCTGATTCTAAGGAAGGCACTTTAGAAACAAAACTGGACAATCTATGCAATATTAGGGTCCTATGATTTCCGCAATGCGGAAAATGCAGCCGGTCAAAATAAAAGTTCAGTATAACTTGAAGAAACGGTCAAATAAATATTATTTAATGTAATGATAGTAGCTACTGCTACTATTAATACAATTATTACTAAAACATTTTTTTTAAATGAATATTTACCAGAAAAATTATTTACCAGAATTTTAGCAGAAAAATAAAAAATATTTCATAGGGCCTTAAAAATTTAATTTTTGTTCAACTTTTAATAAATTGCGGTGTAATATTGTACGTTTCATGATTTCAATTAAATTAGACATGCTTTTGATTAATACAATTTAATTTAACCATTAAAACAGTCTAGACAAATTAATGAAATTAATGAAAAATGAATGAAAAAGTGAATGTACAGAAGAAATGAATGAAAAAAATTAATTAATGAAAAAAAACTGAATATAGAAAGATTAAAATGGAAAAACGGAATTAAAACGGATTTAAAAATAAAACAGAATTTGGGAAAAAATTAAACGGGCCCTACATTTACAGCAAACTGAGCCGCTCTGACACTGTAAACATTATATCATGAGCTGCTTACGTGTAAAAGAACACAGTGCCGTGCTTCATACTGAAACGCACAGAGCATACATTTTATTAAATCACAGCCTTTGCGATTCATAATCGCACTAAGCCATATTGTGATTTTGGTTTTATTTTGATGAATCATGCAGCCCTAGCATAGTGTACGGTTCACAACTAGTAAGAAAACAATCCATCCTGAATGATCAATGAAGTATAACTTCCCGGTCACACTTACTTAAAGCATTTCTCAACTCTGCTTGTCACAGAATAATCACCTATGTGAGGAAGCTTGCATTCTTCACGTGTCTTGCTGTTTAAAGTTTGGTGATAAATCCAAGGGGATAAATGCTTCAATAACACAGTGGAACTAGCGTCTCGTCGTTACCTAGTTACAGTAGTAAACAGCTGCCACTAGTACTCACAGAGGAACTCATAGAGATGACGCAAACGTACCAACGTTCAGACTGAAAAGTACAATGAAAGAGACCTGTGGGGGAAGAAGCATGGAATCAAACTTGAGTTCGGAACAAGCAACTGAACCAAGTGTGAAAAGAACCTGACAAACAAAATGTTTATGTGGTGTCTTATGGGTGGGTCTAGTGTTGTCACGGTACCAAAATTTCTGTATTCGGTACCAATACCAATGAAAATCCACGGTTGTCAGTACCAATTTCGGTACCAAAGCAAAACACAAAAACATGCTAATTAAAAAACACATTACTTTTATTAATAAAGTCAAACAAAAATAAAATGTACAAAAATCAATGCCATTCTTTATACTTATTTAAAATTGTGTTTCAAGTTTTTCTGCAAGTAATAAAAGTACGAAAAAAAGTAAACAAGTTTCACCCAAAGGTTTTTGTCATATTTCTGCTGCCGCCGAAAAACAACTGTAAACTGTTGTGTTTTAGGGTTTGCTGGTGTGTTTCAGGATCTTCCTCAGCCTGCAGCTGTAAAAGGAAAATATAATAAACTTATGTAAAGCAATGGGCTGAGTCTGATCAAATGCAACATTAGATCATTGACACCAGCTAAATAGTTAATAAAGAAGCTTCATTCTAATGCTCATCAGTGTTTCCCACAGACTTGCACTCTATTTGTGGCGGCATATATATGCAAATTCATTCTCTGCCAGCAGGAGGCACTTGTAGAGCAGGAGAGATCGAGGTTTCCCTGGTAATGGCTGTACACAAAGCAGCGCTCAGCTCACAAACGCTGCTTACATGCAAGATGAACTGAAAATGACATCCAAAATTTTCTGAAGAAATACAGTGATATAAAAACACCCACACCAGGTTTCGATTTTGAAACGTGCAGTGCTCATGTTTATTCAACGAAGTCAAAGCCTTTTGGAAAATCAATTTGTGGCAGTCAGTTTTGATATTGTGGTGGGCCGCCGCAAATAAACCAATGTATGGGAAACAGCCACACTTATGCTAACGATTAACTACGCTAACGGCAATGTTTATTTCAATCTGACATTCAAATGAATATATGGAATAATATTCATTAGGGCTGCACGATATATCGTTTCAGCATCGATATCGTGATGTGCGCATCCACGATAGTCACATCGCAGGATGTGCGATGTTTAGTAGCAGGGCTCTACAGTGCGACCATTTCAGTCGCATTTGCAACTGAAAACTACTGCGTGCGACTATGAAAAAATTTTTAGGAGCACCGGTGCGACTGACCCCATCATCATCATACTTGTGATTTGCGCTCAGGGGAGCTTCAAAGGTTTCTACGTGTTTTTGCAGCGTTGAGTAATGTATCACAGACATATCTCATGAACGTTGCAACAGCATGCGCTCGCGTCTCTTGCAGTGTCTCATGCATGAAACGCCAGTCTAAAAACACTCAAGTTAAAAGAAGTTCACTCCCATCTTCTTGCATGTTTTACCTATTCCACTGCCCGCGTCGCATCTTTGTCAACACAAAAGTAAATTCTGTGTGAATGGTCCTTCACAGAGCATGTCACATGTAAGCGATTAATCACGTTCGCCGACATGCAGTTGGATCATTCGTTTCTCTTTACCGTTATCACCGGCATATTGTCAAAGTGTCTAATTCTAACATTTGGTAATATTTCTATTCAAAATCGCAATTCCTCGATTTCTAAAAAATAAAACCGTGGCAAAACAATAAATTCAAATTAATCGATAAAATCGGGACAATCGCCCAGCCCTACATTTAATACATGTCTACATTAATAATATAATAAAATTCAAAATGAATATCCCACATTTCTGCCACACTACCATGGAGCAGTTAGTGTTACTACAGTAAATCCATGGTAAATGATGACGATTTGTAGATTGAAAAGCCTTCTGAGTGTATTGTTGAGCACAGTGTTTCTCTTAAACGCAACTTAAAACTGCAAGTAATTTGTGTTCTTCGCTGAATGCAAGCGAGACTCATCAGCGAGTAAACGCTCTAAATAAACTCACGCTGCGCCGTCGTTTGAACTTTGAGCCGAGCGGATAAATGGTCCGTGTCGTGGTTCAAATGAGTAGCGCTGTTTCGTTACGCCTTTGGCACATAAACAATATATCTACTCTTGTTATCGTTTTATCGAGGAAAATTATATCGCGATAATTATTGTTACCATTTTATCGCCTAGCCCTACTTAACATGAGATCATGATGTGTGGCGTGAGAGCGGCATGGCGTCTCTGACGTAACAAAGGGGAGCGTGTCTTTGCGAAGGGTCAATTTCAATTACTTCCTCCTCTCAACAAGCCGCACAATTACACAATATACAAGTCTTATAATGCTTAGGCTTAAATAGAATTTCGATATGCTTGTTACTTTGTTTGGTAAAGCCACAGCAGAAACAATGGGGGAAAAGCAACAGGTGTTTCAGGGACAAGACAAAATCTGGACAAGCTGATGATAGTAAACTCAAGGCAGTAGCAGTATTAGCAGCAGCATCAACAAAACAGAGCAGCTGTGAAGTTGAGTTTCTCGTTCCCTCTATGCGGGCCCCCGAATCCTCTGTCGCCGTGTGTAATCTGAAGATGTGATCTCAACCGTTCTTCATTATGGAATCTCACCTCAGTTCTCAACCCCCTTTCCTTTTCTCACAAAATATCACACATTTTCTGCAAGTGCGGTAAGCTGCCAAGATCAATCCTCAGCTCATTGCTGGAGGCTGCACGCAGTTTTTTTACTTTGAGACGCGACTGTAATAACTCCAAAACATAGTGAGAAAATGCTGCATCGTTTAAATTAAAATTAAATCAAGTTATTTGCCCATGCTTGTTTGCACTGTTATCAGCCAAATGAGTTCCTAACTAATGTTTAAAGGGATAGTTCCAGCTTTCTTTCTTCTATGGAACATTTTGGAAGTCACAATGGACAATAGAAGTCAATGGTAACCAAAACAGTGTGGTTACCAACATTTCTCTAAATATTTATTTGTATGTTCCGCAGAAGTAAATGGCAGAATTGTCATTTTGTGGTGAACTATGTCTTTCAAGAAACAGCCATTCTGACAGGTTTAAGCTTTTTTTTTTTTACAGCAATTCCACCGGAAACAACCACTTTTCTACCACCATTACATGACACAACACCGATACATCAATCTTTGAAAACTCATTCACAAACCTCCCGTGAGATAAAGGAACTTTTTCTTTGAGAGAAGCCAGAAATGTGACCATAAACAGGAGTTGCATCCAACTGTGACAATGTGCTGTAAATTAATGGAAGACATATTGGCTTGTAGCAAGAGAGCTGTCAGTTTCCTACATCTGAACCGCACAAAAAAACCTACTCTATTCACTCAGCTGTGTTTTCAGCATTATTTCTTCCTGTAAACTGTTGAACACAAACTATACAAGCAGCAAACAGCATGGGCTGATAAGTTCAGAATAGCCCAAAATATGATTCTACTGAAAATCAGGCTGCTATTTTAGGATTAAAATAAATAACAACAGCTACTTTCTGGGTTTGTATAATGAGGTATTTAGTGGTAAAAATAGGCATCTGGTGTAACTGATGGCCTAAATATCAAAGGCGTAATAAAAAAGAAAATCATCAAGACGTGTGGCACAACAGTGCTGCCAAACTCTCAGCTCCTGGAAACTGTCCAGCTGAATTTCCCAAGCATGAATGTTTATATAAAAAAGACCTCCTAAAAAGTAGGATTCCTTCCTCACAGTAACAGTTTCATAGCGAAATCAGATTCAAGATTATTTCAATGGCACAGACCTCTCAGGATTATGCCAAGGCCATCTCCAAACACCCAATAATATAATATATAATAGAAATATAAAGCATAAATAGACGCATATCTGCAATACATGCAGAACAAATATTTAGTTTTTGAAAAAAATTAATAAAATAAAATACCTACATTTGCTGTTAGTATTGAACATAATGGTTAACCCATAACTACAAGTGCTGTTGATTTTTTGCCGACTCACCTGTCATCCATTTTAGTGTACACTATCTATAGAAGTTATACATTACCCAAGGTGACTCAAAATGGAGGTGATGACGAATGCATTTTTCTGCTGTTAAATCATGCCTTCCATCAATACATCTGACTTGCAGTTTTCAGAAACGGTGCATTCCTTTTTCCACACACGACTCAAAACAACCAGACTTCTCTAACGCAACCGAAACTGAAAATGAGTTTTGTGCAATTCCCATTCATAAAGTTTATTTAACACATATATCATACTGTTGTGAGACTGCAATTTTCAAATCTGTGATAATCTCTTTATGGTGATCAAGCTTGGGTTGAATAGAGTGCTGCAGGAATGAGTCCAAACACGCAGAAACAAGGTAGCATTGATGATAGTAAACTCAAGGCAGTAGCAGTATCAGCAGCAGCATCAACAAAACAGAGCAGCTGTGAAGTTGAGTTTTATTCTGACATAAAATACATTATACTAATGATCTGTTTTATGCCTTTAAGTCTTGAAAAATGTGGTTGCTAACAAGTGACTACAAAGACTACAAAAGTTGTCAAGAACATTAAACGTTAATCTCACCGAACACATTAACTTATCTACTCACTAGTCTGCTTTTACAGGAACTTTTACAGGAAGATTTTAAAGAACATTTAAATAAACACAAAAAGTGGTGGTGACATTAAAGTCATGTGACCTTGCAGTCCATTTGTTCAGTATCTTGATAAACACAACGTGTAAAAAAAATATATATATTATTTTCTGTAGTCCAAAACCCAATGGAAATATCCTTGGAAATATACCAGGCATTTTGTCAAGGGAACCATGTTGACCTGCAAAATTACATCAACCCTCAAATGCTCTGTAAGAAATAAAAGTGATACAACAATATTTTTTTTTTCATCCTAAAGAAGTTGGAAATGTTTGTTGTTCTCAAACATACTACATCTACTATAAAACTATGCTATCTCGTACACACAGTGGGGGGAATTGGGCTAGAGGTAAACATTTTTATGTATACTGCAGTGGTACTATCTATTAACACATTCAGCTCTCGACAGCTACAAATAGTCTAGCACACACTACACTTCATCATATGCTGTTGTTAAACATAAAAGATTTACAGATAAATCATATATCCAATTCCCAGCTTTCAATGATAAACTCTGTGTGCACCTATAGTCAATAAAATAAGTTCTTTGCAACATTTCCAACACAAAAAAATAAAAAACAGCATATTCCAAGCCAAAAGAGAAACAGGGAGGAAGCCACTGAGACCAGATTAAAAGGCTGTCTGAGATTTAGGGCTGTTAATTAGTGTGAAGTGTGGTTTAAAAAAACGCCTCTCAAGACTCTTTCGTCTTGCACGCCTGCCGCCCATTGCGGTTGTGTTTGTGTGGGGCGAAGGGGATGGTTTTTGTGTGGAGCCGTTTAAAAAGGCCAGATCTGAACCGAAGTCCCTGGTCCTCATTGACATGGAAACGACATGAACAAACCAATAACAGAAACTAAAGACAAAAAAGATCAAATACAGTCGGGAGTTGGCCTGCAAGAAGAGGACAATGAAAGCCAGAGAGAGCATTTTGTGTATAACAAACCAACGGAAGATATCAAACAAACCTATGCGAGTCTGCATGTGTGTATCTGTGTGTGCGCAGGGCTGTATGGTTATGTGGGCCGCGTTATCTCAAAGGGGCCAGAGCAGCGGTGGGTGACGTTCACGGGTGATCATACTGAGCGGTGATAAATTCATGTTCCACAGGACAACGGTTGTGCTTATCAGAACTGAAGCCGCGCTGCCCTCCGCAAACGTTTTAGACCAAAGTCGAAGTTCAGTTTCGGCATCTGCCACTACGCATATGCTGCAAACGCGGTCAAAGAAAGAGGTTCACACTCATTACTTGTAGCACAGCCATGAATTATGTAACAGATGACACACAGCAAAGGCAAGGCTATGTTACGGCTAAAAACAGTAATTATATCTAAAAAGAAATGCAGGGAATTGTACAGGACCTATTTTTAATGCTGCAGTGCATAAAAAGAAATGCTGTGCAAAACATAATTGAGCTCATCGGACACACTTTCTTATTATTTCCAAAGGCATTTGAAACTCATTCTGAAAATTTAGGGTTACATGCTAGCACCTGGACTACTGGTTTTTACCCAGCAGGCCAGGACCCACTAGCAGGCCTGAGCAAAATTCCAAGGGGGCCTCAAGTAGTGTTGTTTTTGGCGGCCTGTTTTAATTTTAGTTTTAGTCTAGTCTTTGTGTGAAACTGTCATTTTAGTTTTTATTAGTTTTAGTTACGTTCATACTCTTTTTAGTCTAGTCAAGTTTTAGTCAACTAAAAGTCTGAGACGATATTTAGTCATAATTTTCGTTGACGAAAGCAACACTAGCCTCAAGATGACTTAAAATTAGGGGTGTGATGAGATCTCGTGGCACGAGATCTCGCGAGATCCGATGTGTCTGGCGAGATCTGACTGGTCTCACGAGAACGTGACGATATCCTCGCGCAGACTGGCTCGTTCACAAGTGGTGGTATGCAAGATATTTTATGTTCACATCAGGCAAGTGGCCGCATGATAAGCGGGAAAATTACGGCGTAGTCTTTATCCAGTCATAAAAACAGAATTCACAGTTTAATGCGGAATGTCACGGAATTTGAATTTAATATGGACTAGTATCTGTAAATATTAAGCCGCAAAAGTCAATTTAAATATGAATCCTGCATGTTCTGCCTGTCTCTGTTAATGAATGGCGCAGACGCGCGGTTTCATTAACTACACACATACTGAAGCGCGCGGTGACACTAGCGGTGATTTCAGCGTCTGCCATCTCACTAAATGAGGACGTAAACACATGAAAAACATCTCCAGAACTGCTCTGAGTCACTTAATGAGCATTTTAGCATTTGATTTGAGTAAAACTAGCAATATCTCATACACAGAACTGTAAAGGTACTCACGGCAACCCGTCAAAATAATAGTCCGAATAATAAAATAAAACGAACATTATTTTTTAAGGAATAATCACACAAAACATTTCTTCCATGTTTTAAAAGATAAATGATAAATTTAATTCATGTTTTATGCCTTCATTTGATAACCAGAAAAATGTAAATACACAACACAGAATTTCTGAGGGAAAAAAAAATTCATAAGGCTACTTTAAGAAAAAAAATGAATAAATTAAGTTGTTTTATGCATTCAAATAATAAGACATGCTAAAACACAGAATTTGATAACAATAAAAATATATAATATGGTGAGGAAAAAAATAAAACATTTCATAGGGCCCTAATTTTTGTTAAACTTTTAATAAATTGATGTGAAAATGTGTTTCATGATTTTAATTAATTAGACATGCTTTTTAATTAATAAAATTTAATTTAACTATTAAAAAGGAGTCGAGAAAAATTAAAACAAGCCTATTCCCTAGCCGTAAAGGCTATCTCTCCCGGGTTTTCTGCAACCATGATGTGCGCGCATCCTGAATGTTTACAAACCTATAATTGGTCTATACTAGTTGCTGTTTATCACACAAATCTATCATATGACTTCGCAAGAATTGGAATATAGTGCATGAATCATATGGACCACTTTTATGGCACTTTTAAATCCGTTTGAATGTCTTAAAAGTAACAATGAATTTCCATTTTTTGGGTGAACTGTTCCTTTAAAGGGGTCCTATTATGCTTTTTCACTTTTTCAACTTTAGTTAGTCTGTAATGTTGCTGTTTGAGCATAAAAGTATAAGAGCATAAGAGCATGAAAGTCCACTTCAAAAGGAGATATTTTATTTAACAGAAATCACTTTTCAAAAACTACAACGAACGACTCGTTTGGAATACAACGCATAATTTCCGGGATTTGTGATATCACAAAGATCGACGAATGGGACGAGACCTGGTTGAGCTGCACTAGAGAAGGCAACGAGT
>NW_015667271.1:217008-222379 GCF_001515625.1 Sinocyclocheilus rhinocerous
ACCAGGCGCAGAGTGCTGCCAATCACAACACACACTGGCCCAGCTAACCAATCACAGCACACACTGGCCCAGCTAACCAATCACAGCACACACTGGCCCAGCTAACCAATCACAGCACACACTGGCCCAGCTAACCAATCACAGCACATTTCGCATTTCAAAAGGCAGGCCTTCATTTGATACAGGAACTATTCGAGCCGTTCATGCCAGACTGGGGAGAGAGGTGTTGTAATAATGTAAAATATGTGAAAAATAATGTGTTTTTCGAACAACCTAGTACGAGATCCTGTAGTACACCCCCAAAACAAAATCAAGACTTTGTAAAAGAGCATAATAGGACCTCTTTAAAGTGATAACTGAGCATCTTATTGTGGTAATACACTATTCTAAAATATAAATGATACTAGTGAAAAAGGCAGGGTATTGTCTTGTAGGGCAGATGTCATTTAGTACAGTAAATTACTGCAATCTAAGGTAAAACATTTCGCAGCATTTTACAAAAATAATAAAATCCTGAGTGATAACGTTGGTTGATGTTTTACAAAATGGACTTATCAGCTTTCTAGTATGTGTGCTTTAGATAAAACTGCATGACACATTCAGGGTGAGAGACAGCACGCTGTGATAAACTACAGGTCACAGCCTCAACACGTGCACTCTGCTACTTACACTACAAATTATTTTACACCAGAATGCACAGACACAAATGAGAAGGCTAAGGCTTACAGCTTTGTATATTTCAATGTGCAAATACTTCACCATCTTACATAATCAAATAGTGAAAATCAGCCAACTGAGGTGTAAAACCCGATGACTAATCTAGGTTGGGTGTGATGTTGCAACAATATACAAATCAAAATAATCAGGACAACTGATATATGATGCAAAGGATTAAAAACCCTTTAAGAATTTCCAAGTGCCTGATGGGTTTATAGAAGTGGCCCAAGCTAACCATGCTCATATTGCAAACCCATCATTGTTAGACTGACAAACCTCAAGACCATTTAAATTACCCAGCATGCATGTTGCTCTAGCACCATATTGACTGGGATGTCAACTTCAGCTGCAAAGCCTTAACTTAAAGGGGTCATATGATGCTGCTAAAAAGAACATTATTTGGTGTATTTGGTGTAATGAAATGTGTTTATGCGGTTTAAAGTAAAAAAAACACATTATTTTCGACATACTGTCCATTATTGTTTCTCCTCTATGCCCCGCCTTTTTGAAACGCGTCGATTTTTACAAAACTAATCGGTCTGAAAAGCGAGGTGTGCTCTGATTGGCCAGCTATCCAATGCGTTGTGATTGGCCGAATACCTCAAGAAAAATGGTATATAGTGGAAAAACAAAATTTATTTCATTTTTGCAATAGCTTCCATGTATGTTATTTGCAATATGTTTAACAATATATGCAATTTTACATTTGCATGGTGTATATTTGGCCATAGGTGTGTGTGTGTGTATGTGTGTGTGTGTGGGTCAGGCTGCTCTCTTGCAGCTGTGTTGAGGGTCCATTCTGAGCTGTGGTTTCCTCTCCAGCACAATGGAGGCTCTATGAGTGTGTGTTGTTTTAGAGCGAGGGCCTCTCCCCCCTGAGCCCTTTGTGCTCGTTTCTTTTACTATAGAGCATGCAGGAACTGCTGTAAGAGTTCTTACTTGCAGATAAATGCCATTTCAGCACACGTCTGATGCAGCGTCAACAATACTACAGTGAGAATAAAAGTTACGCCTTCTTTCTTTGCGTGAACATTTGGGCGGCGTTATGCAAATCTTCCCAGATTGTGACGTAGGTATGTGGGGGCGTGTTAGAACGAGCCGTTTTAGGAGGGTGTGGTTAACTCTTAACTTTTATAAAGAATATCTCTTTGGTTTTGAGACTTTAGTGTTTGTAACTTTACAGATCTTCTTTATGCACCAAGAGCTTGTAACGCTCCAAAGAGAAAGGAAAAATTGAAATCGCATCATATGACCCCTTTAAGGTCACTGCTAATTTTCACTGGGCGTTTGGCAATGTTGAACTATATAGCAAGAGGCCATGGTATAGCGGGCTGCTAGGGGCCAGGGAAGGTCACTTCCTCCCCATTAAAAACTCATCAGAGCCTGACTCAACAAGCCAAGCTACTGTTGGACAATGACTGCAACTCATCTCTGTGTAGCTTTATTGCTGAAATCTAGCAAGATATGATCACTTAGTACAAATGACAAATTGACAACAGCCTGTCTAACAACATCTGCATAAAGAAATCATGTGTGCGTGTGTGTATGTGTATACTGCATATCAAAAGATGTAATTGTAATGCAACAACAGCTGGCTTGTTTTGACTCCCTAAAATTTTCCATTCTGCATGTATTAATACATCAGATGTTCACCTACACATGCTGAAAAATTAAAGTGATTAGTAAATTAGTAGAAAATTTGCCTCTACACTGTTAAAAGCAACTGACACAATTCAAAAAGTAATTACTAGATTAGTTATTAAAAACAGGTCGCATTGATATGAATCACTTTGAAAATAATTAAATTTCACAGTTTGAACAACGTGTTTAAATGATGGAAATTACATTCATTAATAAAAAACTAAGCTTTCTTGATCTTCATGCAATTCAGCATATGGAAAATGGGAAACTGTCAATATAATTAAATCAAGCTCTTGTGTATACTTCATATCTGCAATATACAGTCTTGGAAAAAGTATGAGTTGAGTGTTTAAAAGTTAAACAGGTCAAAGTTCACACTGCAAAACTACATAGTTTACACCTGCCATTTTCACTTTTAAAATAATTATCCAAGTTCAAACTATTTAAAATATAAATGAAATTAAATAAGGTAGCCTACTGTAGATGCTGCATAATCAGTTTACTGTAAACAGTTCACACAAACTTTTTCCACAGGGAGCAAACTAAAGCATAAACTCGTATTTTCATCGGTACAAATCCTTCACTTACCTGTTGGTACTGTCTCTTCTATGCACATGTTTTTAGGTGGAAAAGAGCACCTGAAGTGAACCCATCAGCACAAAACGCATGCCAGCTTCGGTACAGTAGCGTGCGTGTTTGTGTGTGTGTAGCAGGCTCATACTGTACTAGTAGAATGAGGCTACAATGTGTCTGTTGGTACAGTATGTGCCTGCTACAAACTAGGCCCTACATACAGCAAGACACTCTCCGCGCCAGCTACCTGTGCAATGTCAGTCGTACTAACAGGGCAAAAGCCCGCGTGTACTGAAGCCTTACAGTGGAGAGTGACGGGAATGAATCGTTTTACCTTTAGGACCGCTGACCTGTCAAAGCACGCAGCTAGCGTACGCTGGAATTAGCTTCGTAAGGCAGGAGAAGACGAGCAAATGTTGCATAAGCGCGAGAGCAGTAAATAAACGCGCGACTCACCTTGTGAACGTTTGGCGGGTTTCAGGGAGATCACGGGGATCCTGCGAGTCGCAGATCAGTGAAAACGTCCTGCTTCGTGTATCCAGTGCAGGTGTGGAGACACTAGTGCACACAGCGAGCCGATACCACCGCAGCGTGCCTTCAAACTACTGTTTCCTCCTCCCAAAGTCCTCCGTTTGCTCTTTAGGACGTGCACTAGGCTCTCGGTGGTGGGTTTTCCCCTTAGTTTGAAGGGGAGAAAAGTCCTCTGCCTTACCCGTGCTGCCACGACAGGGATTTGAAATGAAGATAAATACTTCGATCGCTCCTCCCTCCCCGGTCCCACTCATGTACAGTACCACAGGGAGCGTATAAAACTATTTAATAAAACGATCTACCGCTCTCTACAGGACTTACACTGTAAAATACTCTCTCTCTCTCTCTCTCTCTCTCTCTCTCTCTTCAGACTGCTGTCATGTGAGGCGAATGACAGCGCGCGAAGCGTCCGTCAGTGCCCAACATCATTGAAGGTTCAGCGCCGCGCTTCTGATTTAAAGGTGCACGCAGCGTTTTTGCTAATTAAAAAGTGCACATAAAAATATCATTTAAATAATGTAAACTCACATGAGATCAGACACGTGACTTACCAGTCTTATAGAAAAGGCTATTTTATTCTACATGGAGTGGGTCGCCCCCTCAGGAGTTCACATGACTTTGACTATGGTTTTCAAACAGTACCATCATGGTCTCTGACTACAAAAAAACATACATTTTTCAAAATGGTGACATTATGCGCATACGTATTACGTGTTCTGTCTATATGTACAGGCATGTGGTGTTTCTTTACAAAGCGACATTGCCAACTAATGGCCTGACATGCATAATATTGTAGTTGTTGATCAGTGTGAACAGGGATCGTTTTAACAACGTTGTCGTCTGTAGGCAAAACTTTTCAAAAACATAAAGGCTGTCATCATGTAAACATACCCTTGAGTGGGTAAGTAAGGTTACTTTTTTATACACCTTATGGATGAAGTGTAAAAATTAAACGTCCAAAGAAGCACAATTCAAGCAATTCAAAGAAACAAACAAGCCACAGTGGCACAAAGGCCTTTTGACACAGGTCTTTTGAGACACAAAGAGGCAAGCACGAAAATACCCTCATAGCCATTACCGCGGGAAGTAGGGGTGCTGGGGGTGCTGCAGCAGCCCCTGGCTCAGAGCTAAAGAAAAAATGGGGGTGCTGGGGGTGCGGTGTTAAAAAGAAATAAATTTAAATTTTGTAACAAAAAAGAAATAAAACAAATTTTATTAATTTGAATATTCATTAAAATCATAGGGGAAAAAAGCTTAACGACAATAAGCAACAATTGTCGCGTGACGTCACCACGTCCGCATCCGTCATTGAAGATTTAAAAATACACCAGTCAACATGGCGCAAAAACGCATTTCTGATTTTTTCGCGAAGCCCCCCAAAAATAAAAAGAGACCGAGCCTTGAGCTGGCGATAAGGAAGCAGACCTGGAGCCTATGCCTAGTGGGCAGCCAACCAGCAGTAGGCATACACATGAATCTTATTTTGTTTTAGTAGTATTAATTCTAACAATAATTAATTCTAATTCTAACAATTCTTCCTGATTATCCAGTCAGTATTGTAGGCTGCTCTAAGAAGACCTTTATTGTGGTCACACTGTAAAACATGAGTTAAGTCAAATCAATTTGACTGTGTATAAGTTGTTTAAAACTTTTATCATAACTGATTTAAAAAAAAAAAAAAATTTGTTGCCATGACTTTTTGATCATATTTTTCTCCCATAACACGTCTGTACCCAAATTAAGAATTAACGAGCATGTCTACAGCTATTACAAAGAAACAGAGAAAGAGCGAGAGAGTCCATTTACCTCAGCAGCAACTATGTCGCATTCTCGCATCTTGATCTTTAACGTTATCTTTTCGTGGATCAAAACTAATGCTTAAGGTTGATTCAATATATAATAAAAAAAA
>NW_015667271.1:222828-238126 GCF_001515625.1 Sinocyclocheilus rhinocerous
CCTGGGAAAATTCGACAACCCCCCCCCCTTTTTTTCCTCAGCCCCCCCTGCTCAAAATACGTTCCCGCGGCTATGCTCATAGCCACTGCAGGGGACAGAACTAAACGGATGAAAAGTTAGTCAATAAACTTCATTCATCCAAGATTATAGGTGTCAGTATAGAGCGCAAAACATCTGGTGCTAATGGGACAAATAAAAACAATCTTACTGAAAAGAAAAACTTGCAGTCTTCTCTGTCATGCAAAATAATGCTCAGGAGGCAGAGTTCCAGAAGTCAAAATTAGACTTTATTGCAATAAGCCAACAAAGCCGAGCTGCCTGCAGAACATCTGACCATCTCACTCACAGCTCACATTTTTACATGGTTTTCAACCAATGATCTTATTGCAGGTGTTCTCCTCCCAAAACTCTCTAACTCCTTTCATTAATATTGTTCTACCTCGTAAGAGTGGCAGACTGCCAATTAACCTGCATCAAATCATGTAACAAAATTGATTATTCAGTGTGTATGCCTTATTATTTTTTATCATAAGACCATGTTTGAAGGTCATGCGGCCTAGAAGAGCAACTTAGCATCAATACAATACTTCTTTCACAGTCATGTGGGTCATGAGGCCTTCAAAACACATCTGGCTTTTATAATCAAACTATTTCCTCAATTGTTTTCTATAGGATAAACAAAATATTTCATCACACCTTTCAAGTTGGCCCAAAAATGAATGAATGATTCTATCATTTACTCACCTCCATGTTATTCCGAACCTGTATGACTTTCTTCATTTTGAAGAACTGCTTTTGCCCATACAATAAAATAACACTGGACACCATTGACTTTCAGGGTATGGACAAAAGAACCAAGAACCAACTTTTTTTAATTTATTTTTTTAATCTTCTTTTGTATTTCAAAAGAAAGAAACTGATATATACAGATCACTTTTCACTGACAGCGATTTTTTAATTGTCCCAACATTCTGAAAGCATTATGAATGATAGTGATGTCAAATGAATCATCCAGCATGTCAATATTTCAAGCCTGCTTTTTAGAAGTTTTGAGATATGTTTCAGACATTTTCTTGGAAATGTATAAAATCAGCTTTTCAATAACAATGTGATATTGATTTGAATTTCACTAAAAAGAATCAATACTACTATTTTGCACCTTGGGAAATACATTCTACATTAGGCTGTTCTGTTCAAGTTTATTCTGCTAAATCTCACAGTGTATTATAAAGATGATACATATTTGAACTTTCTCAAGTCTATCCATGCTATGGATAAATATAATGATAAAAAAATATAATTCCATTCAAATAGGTCTGATCAAATCTAAAACAGAATGAGACATTTGAGCAAATAAGTGAAGGACAAATGGACTAATTATAGACATGAATATTCATAAGCAGGAAAAACACCAGAAGCAAACAAACCCTGAGCAAACAAAACATCTTCAGGACTGCAAAAACGCTTGAAAAACACTGAAAAAAGCAACAGCTCAGACACTGAAAAAAATGCCCACTCTCAAACTGAATCCAAATGAAAGACTCATCTTTACCCAGTGAGGCTGTGCTGTGCATGTCTCTGCATAAATTACAAAAGAATTTTCAATTTGGACATTGCTATTTGAACAGTTGCTTATTTCATTTTTTGTCCTAAAAAGAACTAAGCAGGGAAACAGGGCAGCACATTCAGCTAGAAGGAGATCAACTGCAGATAACAATCTGCTCAGAAAGTCTAGAGTCCAATTTCCAATACACATTTGTTCTATTACCTTTACGTGACTTTGGTTGGCCAAAACCCCCCACATAACATAGTATTAATATGAAAATACTGTTTACTTTGCATCTTTATTAAAGCTAATAAGGAACAACTTCAATTGACAGCAAGTTCAGTTATATTTCCTACAAATCCATTATTTTGACCATTTACATTCCATGAAAATAAAGTGGTCATGTACCATTAATTGATAATTTTAAGCATTTCTTTATTTACTTAGTCCACTCAGTAGGTGTCATAGCAATTTTAAATAGGTTTAAAATTAGATTTAAATAGGTCAAAAAGTATTAAGTTCAACATTAGCACAATTAAAGTTCATGATGATTTTCTAAAAAACCGAGTTCTCTTAGTTAAAAGTGCTTAGAAATCTCTCAATATATAAAATAAATATATACATTTGTGCTTGAGACGTTGTTGAAACTGAGCCCACTTATAATGATTCAAGCCGCTAAGAACATCTCATCCAAAATTCTGTTCTTCCACATGCACACTAGCAAGCATAACATACAAAATCCCTCTGATCTCAGTGGGGTGCTAAACCATAGATAACATATAAAGTTACCAATGATAGGAAGTCGAGTGCCAACATATGATGAAGGATTGTCAATGCATATTTTGTGCAGTGTTCTTTAAGACCTACCGCAAATGCAAAGCGTCATGTACAGTGTTATGTTTCTGTCATCAGATCATCATCATAACTGATGTTCAAAATATTTTGAACACACTGCAGTAACAGTGTCCCAAACAGATCTTTAATAAGTCTTATGAGTGCTCTGTTTTTTTGTGATGTGTATGAACCTTCAGGCTGAATCCTTTTAAAGTCAAGCTCTCTAACAGACTACAATTTTGCCTTGAGCAAGTATGCAAAATTTGATCATTTTTTAATGCACAGTTTGTCATTTAGATTTTAAATCAGTTGAAAAATAAAGAAAAGTAATCACAGTACACAAAACGGCTAGGGTCGGGCGGTGAAAGGAATGCAATAATTTTCGTGTAATTAAATGCAGTTTTTTCAGGGTATATGCAACTTGAATCTGGCCCAGAGGGTCAAATAGAGCCAGGTATGATAGGATCAACGTTCCAAAGAACTCCTTCTTCCTCATCAAATCCTGGTCTTCCACAGTATGATTCTGCGTAAAACTCTTTAATGGTGCATGTTAATACTTAACACAAATGCCAACATCTTGTAAAGCACAATCCAATTACTGCAAACTCTGAGACTAGTAAAACTGCTTTCAAATGGATTAGAATCCAGAAACAATAAACGTTAAAAAAAAAAAAATCCAGGGTTTTTTGGTTAAGGGGGAAATGTTAAGATTCTATTATGACTTCTTGTGGGATTAAAAAGCCAATTATAATATGTAAACATAAATTTTGGTAAATTTGGTAGAGATTTTGGCGAAATTGACTGAAATGACTAAATTGCCGCAGGGTTCATTTTTTGTTTGATCAATTTAAAGGGATAGTTCACCCAAAAAATGAAAATTCTGTTATTAATTACTCACTTTCATGTCGTTCCAACCCTGTAAGACTTTTGTTCATCTTCAGAACACAAATTAAGGTATTTCTGATGAAATCTGAGAGCTTTCTGACCCTGCATAGACAGCAATGCAACGTATGCATGTGCATTCCTCTGCTTGTAAACAAGACGCATCGTGGTACTCTCGTGACTGTGCATCAAAGACTGACACAGATGAAAACAAATTGTTGAATAAAGTCATTATTTTTGTTTTCTTTGCGCACAAAAATTAATCTCGTAGCTTCATAAAATGATTCGACTATTTTAACGATGTCCTTACTACCTTTCTGGTCCTTGAACATATAGTTGTGTCAAGCGTCAGAAAGCTCTCGGATTTCATCAAAAATATCTTCATTTGTGTTCCGAAGATGAACGAAAGTCTTACAGGTTTGGAAAGACACAATGGTGAGTAATTCATGACAGCATTTTTATTTTTAAGTGTCAAATTGTTGTGAAAAGTGATTGTTAATGGAAAGGAATGTCAGTTTGATCTGCATGGCTACAGTTCTTCCAGCCGTATCTTGATAGTTTTTGTGTAGCTGCGAGCTCGTCAGGGTTGTAGTTCGAATCCTGGGTGGAGTGAAAAAGGAAGTTGATTCAGTACAAGAGGCCAGAAGTTTCTTATGTTCCTGTCGTTCTTCAAGGCAACAAGCCAGAAACAAGCCGTGTTTCAAGGTTTCAGTGTATACAGCACACAGGCTTATTTGTGAGTAACATATTCCCAAAGCTTTCCTCTTTATTAGTTAAAAGATGTCCCATGGACCGACAAAGGCGCCGTTGTCATGGTGCTGGCACAAATAAAATGCCTACAGAGCAGCTGAAGATGGCATCAAAGAAGGTAAACAAATCCTTTGATAGGCTGTTTATGTCACTACAGTACACCTCTGTACAAACACAAAGCATATAAAAAGTCAAAGTGGCTAGCCTGCTGTGCTTGTGGTGCCACAGCTAATTATGCCTCGTGTTTCCGTAATCTTTCCGCTTTGCATTCATTCAAAAGTATGTAAATAAATAAGGATTAATCTAGTAAATGGAGAAAGGAAAGCCCAAGAAGCGTGCATTAGAGCAGAAATCTGATCAAACACGAATGCTTTGGCTAGCTGCTCTTGAATAATTGCAGGACTTTGCTGAAGCTGGATCCATATATGGCGTTAGTCTGTAATTCTGCTTTTGAGAGAAATCATTTATTGATGAAAGACATGTCGCATAACTGCTGAAATCTTTCTTGTATCGTTGACCTTCACACCAGTATCTGTCTAAAGCAAAAAAATTAATCTAATTTTGAGTAGAGAGAAATGTCATTAGCTGTAAGTGGTGGGGGTAAATAATCTAATCCAGACTGAATGATAATACAATATTTGCAGAAACAGTTGCAGGGGCGTGTAGCCATCATTTCAGAAGTGAGAGGGACAGAAATGTCAAATGTAATAATACCTTTACCTTATTTAGCGTTAACTCTACATTGCAAAGATCGCAGCGGGAACTCCTCCCCTTCTCCGAAATTTTGAAGCCTTGTAGGATAACGGCAGTTCAACAAACTGGCCAATTGACGCTCATCTATGAAAATCGCATCCAAAAACTGACCAGCCTGCGAGCAGTATAAATGCGGCGAGAGCATCAGTTGTGTCAGAATCTTCATGCTACCATCTTCGAAGACTCACCAGAAGATACTATAACTTCCTCACCGCTTACAATGGCCACCTTCCGTCGACTTTGCGAGGCCCATCGACCCGCCAGACCCGCACAGGCACTGCATCGCGTGCCTGGGCCTGGCACATGCTGAGGCTGCATGGAGCAGTGGCGGGCCTGGACCATGGAGCAAGGATGGATCTAGACCATGGAGCAGTGGGCAAGACCATGAGCCGTGGAGCAGTGGCAGAGACCATGACCCGTGGAGCAGTGGCAGAGACCATGGTGGAGCTGGCTGTCTTTTTCTACCAATTCTTCAATAGGTAGATCTTGTCTTTCATAAAGGTCGAGGTCAGGGATCTTGGGCTTAAAAAGGTTGGTGACCACTGCTCTAACATAACCCTGAATATCAAAGGTTTGATGCCACTAACATCAAAAACATTAGCCAACCCATTAATTAGCTCTTCCTGTGCTGATTGCATCAACTCAGTATCTTAAATATGACTTTATTTTCTGGTGGACTGGTCTCACCTCTCAACTCCAGAAAATTGTGTAAATCTGACCATTCATATTGGAACCGGCAAATCTTATCCAGCTCTTTCCATTACTGACTGACCTTTGACCTTAGTGTTCTTGTTACCATAGAAACAGACAAACCATGTGAGAGCAAATGCTCCTTGAACATCAATTATAATCAGTGGTGTATTGTAACGAAGTAATAATGCTTCATTACAGTACTTAAGTATTTTTTGGGAGTATCTGTACTTTACTTGAGTTTTTATATTTCAGACAACTTTTACTTTTACTCCACTACATTTGATTTCAAATATCAGTCAGTATTCAATGTTTTATGTTAAAAACAAAACATTATATATCCATCTGTAACTGCAGGTTAAATGCATCCATGTGTAAATACATCTAAATGCTATTTCAGATGCAGATTCCAGAAATGTTTTCTTACGTTGGAATGAAAGACACTAAGTACCAGATGAAGTGCTTCTTATTCTTACCCAAAAATACAAAATGGAAGAAAGTGTTCAAACTGAACACAATCTTGCTACTCAAGCTGTGTATGAACATTTTTTTATATATATATATTTGTTTGCTTCTTTTCCATTTTGCATTTACTTGTACTTTTGCTTTCAATACTTAAGTACGTTTAAGATTTTAAAAATACTTTTTGTACTTAAGTACAATAAATATCACATACTTTAAGACTTTTACTCAAGTAATATTCTAAACGGTGACTTCAACTTCTACCAAAGTCATTTTCTGGTAAGATATCTGTACTTTTACTTGAGTATGGCTTTCAGGTACTTTATACACCACTGATTATAATGGTTTAAACCACAAATACTCTACTAACCTTTTTGCCCTCACTTACCCTGTGTAGAGAGAAACAAGGGGCTAAGTGTATATACATTAAAGAAATTGTATGCAAAAATAATTCAGTCATTCCCAGAAAAAATCTGTGAGAATGATTAAGAAATGTTCATCCTATGACATCTCTGAAATGATACATTGGCTTTGAAATGCACATTAATGTTACAGATACATTTTACATTTTTATATTCTAATAGCTGACAATAGAAATAAATTGCTGCAAGGTCAAAAAAGAGTTGCGGCATTGGTTTTTACGTTCATTAGATAACGTAAACCAAAGGGTAAAAACATATGCATAAAATCTCTTCTGATTATGTAAAAATGTACATCTGAATTCTGGTACCCTGTGCCGCTTGTTGTCTTTGACTTTATCACATCTCAGTGAAGCCTTGATATGTGAGGTTTATGTTCCTTGGATGACAACTAGAATAGATTTGTTGCAATCATTTTATTGGCGGCGCAATTCCTGACGAGACATTAAGATGTTCTCTTACCCCGCTGATCTTATCACTTAAAATAAATGACACAATTAAGACCAGCTAAAATCCACATTTCAGCTCTTGTAGTAATGGATACGTAGATTTGTACATAGGAAAGAATAAACAGTCCTCTGTTTTTGCATCAGGAGTATTTGTATTCTTCAACAGATTTAATGAAACCCATAGCACTTTAACGTCCTCTAAACAAATAAAGCATCTTATTTTAAAATCTAATATTCGCTAGATATCAGAAGTTATTGAAATTAATGTTTTGAGTGTTCATGCAAGTACAGCACCACAACCACCCCAGGGTTCTCTGAACTTGGCCTTTGAAAAACTCCACTTCGGCAAATGGTGTCAAATAAATGTATATATTCACATTTTTCCCTTTGTGAATCTTTTTCTGAATTTTGTTTTGAAACTAAAATGATGGTGTTAACTGTTCTATAACAACACTGTCCTGTTGAGGACAAGCCACAGAATCTTGACACAGTACCCACAAGACCTTTATTTTTTTCCAAATCAGTATGATTTGTTATGATATGATTTATTATGAATTAGCTTTTACTTTTATATTTTCAGTTTTCATTTTAATTTTAGTTACATTTTTAGAAATTTTGTGATGTGCTTTTTTTTTTTTTTTTAGATTTGTGCCTTTTTTAATATTACTATTTAATTAATTTTTTATTGAAGTTTCAGTTATAGTTTCATTTTATGTCTTTTTTATTTTTTTATTTCCAGTTCGGAATTTTAGTGCTTCAACTTCAACTTATTTTTAATAATGCCATGGCATTATTTCAAACTGTTTATCATCTAATATTTATATTTTATGTTATTTCACTTTATTTCAATTAACAAAATGTTTTTATTAGTTTATGTAATGATAATAACCCTGTCTTCAAAAATATGCTGACTGGTCCATTTCAATATAATGAAGTGAATGAAGACTGGGATTGTCAAATATACTGTATGCACAAACTTGAGTGGTCCATGTGCTTTGTGCACTATTTAAAACGTTTTCTATGTCCACTAATTTGTGAACGAATTGAGTATTCAGTGAACACATTTCAGTGATTCAATGCAAAACTAGACTGAAAGAAAAGTTCATTCATTTAATTAGACTGATACGGTTTTTCAGTTCTTCAACTCTCAATTTGCATTAAATAAAAGACAGCAAGTCATACAAGAAACACCCTTTTTTAGTGAACAAATCATTTAAGTCTTATGCCATGGAGCGGCTGTGCAAGGTGGTGACACTGTCAAGTTACATTATGAATATCAAGGTTTAATTTAATAGCACTGACTCCCTTCACTAAATCTAAGTGCTGCTCATCTGATTTCAATCTCTCCTCAGCTGCATTGTTAGCGATTTTGCATTCCTGAACACTATCCCAAATACACATCTCATTCAACTCTTCATTTCCACTAATGGGATAACAGCCGGCGAGCGTTAAATTCATTTTTAACTATGCTAATTTTATGACTATTGAAGACCATAAAAATGCCAGAGGTTTGGCCTGAAACATGTGATTCACAGTCCGGAGGCTGATTTTATTACATCTATGAACTCATTAGACAAGATGAAGCTTAATTAAGTCTAATTTTCTTCTGTTTCAATAACAGCGGGTCACCTGATACCACCAGAGGGTGTTTTATGAGAAGATTCAAATTTGCCATGCAGTCATAAGACCCGACAAAATTCTGAGCGTGACATTCCAGCAGAGCTTGTTGTCTTCTTCTGCAGCTTGTGGCATAAAATTCACGCAGCCTGAACAATTATTTGGCAAAAGAATAACACATCTGTCAATCTGTAATATTTTTAAATGAGCTATGAATATAACGACTTATTAAAAAATACCTGTCCTAGTGTCTTTTAGGACATTGCTAAAGAATCTCTTTGGCCGAATTCATACAAAGCAATGAGGACAGTGAAATGCATCATAACTGTTTTATGTGTGTGAACGATGCATTCCAGCATGAAAAAAGGGTGCCCTTTACCATGCTGACTGGTCCATTGGCCAGTTGCATGATTTTCTCCTGCAAGCAAACTTGCTTTGATTTGTCATACTGTACAGCATCTGTGAATGCTTCAGTAGTTTAGTATCAGCTGGCCTGCATGGAATCTGCATGTGCATCAATCATTCAAAAAGCTGTACTCATTACCTCCCCTTTTTTAGCTCCACTTAGCACATTTTGCCATGTTTAATGCCAATCCTCAGAATACCACAGATTTCAACAGTCACATTTAATCACAGTCACAACTTCATTCACCTTTCTGAACAGGCAAAATGACAAGAGGGAACAGGATAAGCAATGGTCAGGGCTGGCAAAATTAATTTCTATAGTATTTATTATTATTATTATAGTATAATTTTAGTTTTTACTTGTGTCCAGTTAGTCATTTTAGTGCTTCAACTTAAACTTATTTCATATAATGCCAAGGCACCATTTCATTTAGTCACCATTTCAATTAACAAAATGTTTTGAATTGTTTTAGTTTTAGGTATTGATAATAATAAATTAATGTAACTTTTGAAAAATAAATGAATTTTTCATTATCAAGTCTAAGCACAAACCTTGAAAGTGGTCAAGATGGTGTTATTTTACTTCTCACAAAATTTTGTAAATATAATTTTCATTATCATTATTCTGAATTTATATTGTGAATTTATCTTGTTAAAATAATTATACATTTGTATTTACTTTATATCTTATAATATGACTTTATTTCTGAAAATATAACAATATTTTGTAAATACAACTTTATCATAATTTTGACAATTTCACAATGTGACTTAAAATGTGAAGGCTCCGGGGGGTGAACAAAGGCCTCCTGTAGCGAATGTTTCTTATTTTTGTAAGAAAAATATCCATATTCAAAACGTAATAATCACTTGAATCTAGCTTGCGCTCACTGTTGTAAACGGAAGCAGTTCCGGGCGGATGACGTATGGAGGTCAGCTTTCCGCATGCTCCGCTCAGAAGTGATGCACGTGGAAACGCAGCGGAGAGATCAAAACAAAACAACGGTCAAGAATTAGAAGTAGAAAACGAGGATTTGTAAAGAAGAATGTCAGAGAACTTCTATATAAGCAAAGAGGAGACTGGTTTTCCTTTGCTAAAGTAAGGAAACTTTGTTTCCTTTGATCCTGTAAACAAACGTTGGTTTTCACGAGACGCACCGGCGCATGCTCATTTTTGGGTGAACTAACACTTTAATAGTTGTTAGCTCAGGTTCATTAAATAATATTAACTGATTCAACTTTTGATTTTAATAATGAATTAGTTCATGTTGAAATTAACATTGACTAAAATTTTTAAATGCTTTAGAAGTAGTTTTCATTGTTAGTGCATATTAACTAATGTAGTTAAGCAATGTTAAGAAATGGAGCCTTATTGTAAAGTGTTACCGTAAACCTTTTAATTTTAAATTTTTTAATTATTTTTTTTTACTTTGGCATAGTAAAGGGCTTTCATAGGAAATGTGGGTACTGACAAGTATAAACTATCATCAGCCAATCTCCTAATCCTAAACTAAAAGTCAGGGAAGTCGTGTCTCGTACCGGCAGGGATTGTAGGTGGGGGGAGTGAATGTACAGCGCTCTCTCCCACCTTCAGTACCACGACTGAGGTGCCCTTGAGCAAGGCACTGAACCCCCAACTGCTCCCCGGGCGCTGCAGCATAAATGGCTGCCCACTGCTCCGGGTGTGTGTACATGGTGTGTGTGTGTTCACTACTGTGTGTGTGCACTTTGGATGGGTTAAATGCAGAGCACTAATTCCGAGTATGGGTCACCATACTTGGCCACATGTCACTTCACAAATAAATATACACATTTTGTCCCTGAGGCCAACATCCCATTCCAGATTTGTGGTTGCTCTCAGTCTGTCTATTCTCAGTGCCAGTATATGAGCATCCATATGTCACGTCGGTGGGTATCCAAAGTAATTATGTAGCCGGTCTCGGTCATGTGTGCTGGGTCTGAGGTTGGATTGGATTTAGCCTTTCACAGTTTTGCTTTGTATGTCAGAGGATGTAAAAAAAACATGTGCCCTGAACAAATGCAAGGTCATCTAACTTCATCTTTTTGAACTACCAAGAAAACATTACTGTTTAGAGGCAGATAAGTACAAAGGCATCTATCTTAAGGCCAGTTCCCCTGTTGATTCATAAGATTACAGCCCATGGTTTTGGTAATCAACATTATCTACGCATGTTATCAGCATGTTCATGTTCTCTTTCTTATCGGAGCATGACCGTGCGCCTGTGCACATTTATCTGGGTGCACACATTTGCACATGCATGCAAAGAAAAAATGCAGGCCTTAAAGTGCAGATGTACTATAGCTGTACCTGCCACTCTCAGACACCCTCACTAATTTACTTGCATTCCTTCCCAGAATAATTTACTCTGTGTGCACAAACTGTCACATAACATTGGCTAGACATGAGCTAAGATCAGTGCTCCTGGAGTTGCAGCTAGAAAACCACATTAAAATGTAACAAGCTAGTGCACCTCGAAGAGGATTTGGATACACTCGACACTGTTGCAAAGGGTACTAAATATACCACTATGTGGCACAAGGTCCATAAATACTCATGAGGCATAGTTATAGCACCAGCCCAGGAAAGAATGAAAAAGGTCCATGAGAGGACATGTTGCTGTTAGCTCTTACATTGCCTTGTAAAACATTTAAATGTCCTTCCTGGGCAGCCCTCCAAATTTTATAAATGCCCGAATTGATTTACTTTTAGACATTCCAAGCCGATCCGTCAATGAAACAAGTGAGTGAAGAGAGCAGAGGACAATGGGAGAGAGGAAAGAAAATGGGTCTCCCTGCAAAAAATAAACAAAAAAAACACTAAAATAAAGGGACTGAGATATGATATACTGTATCATTTTTGTTGTGTGTGTGTATTTAAGCACTATGACACGAGCCGATATGACTATAGACAATTGCGAATGTCAAATTGATTTTGTACAACTGTCCAATAAACAATATATTGAGTAACTTCAATTCCACACCCAGTATTGTCACTTTGTCTGTTGTTGCCCACCAATGAAAGTGGTATCAAACAAAATCACTGCAGAACAAACCGTTGCACATTTCTGATCAATACACAGTATTCCTGAATGAATCAGTGTTTTTCGAACAAATTGTTTATGTCAATGATTTGATGACTCGTTTATACAAACATCGGTAGTAACTAAACAGTAGACAGTAAAGCCCCGTTCACACCAAGAATGATAACTATAAAGATAACGATAAAGATATAGTTCTAAAAATCGTTCTCAATATTAAAGAATAGCAGAGTCCACACCACAACTACAGGTACATCTCAATAAATTAGAATGTCGTGGAAAAGTTCATTTATTTCAGTAAAATTGACAGCCAATCAGAATCCATCCTGCTGTAACAAGCTCAAGAATTTAAAGTGGCAGATGCATGAACGCTTAGAATAAACAGACGACATCGTTCGCTGGTGTGGACGCTAATATCGTTATCTTTATAGTTATCGTTCTTGGTGTGAACGGGGCTTAACCATTGACTTTCCATATTATGGAAAAAAAATACTATGGAAGTCAATGGCTATCAACTGTTCAGTTACCAACATTCTTCAAAATATTTTTTGTTCAACAGAAGAAAGAAACTTGGTCACACTTTAGTTTGAGGATTAATTCTCACTAATAACTATCTACTAACTATGACTATGTAACGTGTACTTGGTTTTTGTTTGAAGTTTCATGTCTTCTTTTGTAGTTTAGTCCTGTTTCCTGGTTTCTCATGTGATTCCCCTGATCCTCATGTCATCCTGTCTAGTATATGTGTCATATTTCTGTTGGTTGTTGTAGTCATGTGTCTTGTTCCCCATTGGTTGGTTTGTTTCATGTGACCTGTATCGTTTGGTATTTATATACCTCATATTGCCATTGTCTCTGGTCGAGTATTGTTTGTGTAACCACTGTTTGTGAGTTTGTTCCATGTTTCTGTTCATGTTTCACCATGCCATGCCAAGTCATGTCTTTGTTTATTATGAATTTGCTCACTTTTGGATATCATTAAACTGCACATGGGTTATATTTCAATTTGCTTCAGCGGACTCCATTACAGACTATGACTCAATAATCCCCTAATTTGGGGATTATTAATAATTAGTAAGGAAGTTGTAAAGTTTAGGTATGGATTAAGGGATCCAAAATATAGTCATGCAGAATATGGCATTAATATGTACCTTACAAGTACTAATAAACAGCCAATATGCTAGTAATATGCATGCTAATAGGCAGCTAGTTAATAGAGTGAACTGGTCCCTAAAATAAAGTGTTACCAGAAACTCATACAGGTTTGGAACAAATTAAAGATGAGTAAATTATGACAGAATTTTCATTTTTGGGTGAACTATCCCTTTAAGGCTAACAAAAAAGACTAATTTTTTTTCATAGTTGCTTTAACCCTGTAAATTTTGACATATGAAATAATAATCAGGTTTTTAATGAACAGTTTATTGAATCTTTAGACAATATGTAAAATAAAAACTGCATTCATGTTTTTTTTTTAAGTATCATATATGGATGATATAGTATGATAAGGAGCTTGTATTCCAGGAAAAACACTGCAGTTTTTTTTTTCAGAGGCTGAAAAACTGAAACAAAATATGACTCAAACTGAACAAAAATATGCAAATTGGTGCAGTTGCTGACATTCTGGCCATCTGAAATATTACTTAAAGGGGTCATCGAATGCGAAATGCACTTTTACATGTTGTTTGAACATAAATGTGTGTTGGCAGTGTGTGTACACAACCACCCTATAATGATAAAAATCCCCCCAGTGTTTTTTTTTAATCTCCTAAAATTATTACCCCTTTCTCAAATCAAGCCGTTCTCAGATTCTTGTCTGTGTGATGTCACACAGACCAAACCCCTTCCACGATAGTTGATTGACAGTGGCGCCAGTCTTTGGTTTTATCACAGCCCTGCCCTGAGTGAGCTGTCATCAGTCCGCCATTGTTTCACCACCGGAGCAGGAGTAGACAAGAAAGGCTCCTAAGCGACTGAGGTGTTCTGTTGTTGGATGCAATAATGAACATAGAAGTCGTCATTTACTCCCGACATCTGAGCCGCTGAAGACGCAGTGGATAATTTTTGTTTTTGAAGGGAATGCGCCCCCCGATCTACATAAATGTGTCTATGTTCGCACGAATCATTCGTGATCCAGTTTCACCTATACAGAAGTGAGTATAAGGTTTTTTTATGAATCTTTGCAAATCGCCTTTCCTAATAATGTGCTAGTTAGCAAGTTCCGCCGCTAAATGCGGCTAATGTAAACAGTACTGCTCGTCACCCCACGGAAGAGAGGGGCGGGGTCAGCAGAGCTCATTAGCCTTTAAAGCGGCATGCAACAAAACGGCTTGCTCTGAAAAGAGCTGTTTTTGGCAAGGTAAAAATGGTGTTGTTTTACACTACCATTGAGAGATTTGAACCAAAGTATGTTATATACCCCTTAACTGTCACCGTCCCACCTGTGGGATGCTTGGCACTCTTTTTTGTTGTTGTCCTTTTTCTCTATCAAATCTTTTAGTAATCATCAAAAAACATATATCATTTGAAAGCCTAGAAGTCCAAGATTCATCCTGTGAAAACCATTTTGAAATCGGACATTGTGTTACCATGGAAATGGTACTTTAAAATCTTTTGGCGGTCTCCTCCCCCTTAGTGGGCGGTGTCAACTATATACGTGTCGTTTACGCGTGAAAAATCAGCGCGTTAAATACGTATATTCAACTTGTTAAATACGCGTGAAATACACGTGAAATACATGTTAAATACGCGTGAAGTACGCGTTAAAAATCAGTTTGAACGGGTCAGTGTCATTGGCTGCTGAGGACTTGGGTCAAACCACTTCTGTGAGCTTAAGGGGGTGTTCCATTCATAGACTAGGCAACCACCATTTAACATGCAATAGATCAGCTTATTCAGCCTAATTATTTTGTCTTTTTTCTTTTCTTTTTTTTTGTATAGCCTATAGAAATAATATATTTAAATTGCAGTTTTATGAAAAACAAATTGTTCACCACTCATGCCTTTTTGTAAATAAACACATTAGTGGACATTCTAGCTTTATCAGTGATCAAACTTAAAAGGTTAGTTCACCCAAAAATGAAAATTAGCCTGTGTTTTACTCACCCTCAAAGTATCCTAGGTGTATATGACTTTCTTCCCCAACATGGGTATTTGTGGTGATATCATGAAGTAATCAAAAGTTACAGCATTTGGAACCAAGGTAGCCCTTATCTTAGACCTTTACCATTTTGAGATTATTGTTTTGAATTTGAAGTAATGCCTCACTCAAGTTTAGTCAAAGCCCCAAATATTATATAATTATACTTGTTTTATTCCACTCGATGAGACCTTTCAAATGACATATGACACATGACTATCTGAGCTGTATGATGTTTCTGACATATTAGAGTACATAGAACAAAAACATTTTTCATAAATTATGAAAACATT
>NW_015667271.1:238407-240690 GCF_001515625.1 Sinocyclocheilus rhinocerous
TTAATCGGGAGAATTTTCTGAAAATAATGACGTGCGGTTTTTCATGATCTATGCATGTTTCGTGAAGTTATGAATGAAAAGCAACTTGAAGCATAGAGCTGTCTTTTTGCAGCGCCTCAGTGCGCCTGTCTGCTTTCATGTGTTACAGCTCTATGAATGAAATATTTCGAACTGATTGACGGATTATGGTAAATTTGGGCTCTTTTTAATCGGGATAATTTTCTGAAAATAATGTTGTGTGGTTTTTCAAGATCTATGCATGTTTGGTGAAGTTACGAGCTAAAACGGCACAGGACTGCAACCTCTGATTTTTTGCTAAGCTACATGACCTAATTCTTTTCTATGTTTTATAGCTTTATGAAAGCTATAACAAATTTTTTTGTAATTTATCAGCAAATAACTCTGCACTACTTTGGAGTTACTTAGGAGCTTTCAAATGATATAACGCCCTAAATAAAATCTTGCAGGAACCTCAATTTTTTTCATATCAACTTCAAATTTGGAACATAACTTATTTAGACAAAAAAGAGACCAACCTTATGTCTGTATTCCAAAGTGTTCATAAATTACAACAATTTAAGTTTGGATAGTGCACCTGCATGCCTATTTTAAAAAATGGGGGGTGACAGTTAAGGGGTTTAAGACCCTAAAGAATCATTTCAACTTGTGTAAAATGGGCATCCGATGACCCCTTTAAAAATATCAAATTTATTCTTACGTTTACTTTATAAAAATCAGTAGTCATTTTAAAGCAAAAAGAAATGTATACCACAACCTGAAGGTTGATATTTTAAGGCCTTTTACTTGCTGAAAAAGTATAGACTATCTATCAGATGACAGAAGGCATGTAGCAGATAATAGATAAAAATAGATTTTTCAGCAATGGTTTTATGATGTTGATCATTTAGAGACCTTAGAAATTTGTGCTTTAAATATATAGTAGACTGTATAGGGTTAAAATTTCACCTTATTTATGAATCATTATTTCTGTGTAAAAATGTTTGCACACAGGTTTTATTCACAAATGCATGTACACACTGTTAGTGAATGAGACCCATTATTTATCCTCTATAAGGAACTTCCTGTCCTGTAAGTGCTGTGAGGTCAGATGCCTACAGATGTCCTTAATATGCACTAAGAAACGGGAGCCAGACCTGTGTTTGGAGATACTCTTACCAGGAGGTAATGGCTTTAAGTAAGACTACACTTTAGAATAATAAAGTTTTTCTCAGTTCCTAAAACACATTTCATGAAATCCATAGCAAATTATAGAACAACTACAAATGCATCAAATATTCAAATTGAATTGTACAAACCTAAATATTTTAAGACAAAATCCAACACTCTATTCCAAACTAGGTTATCTGAATTGTTATTCAAACTTTCAAGTGACTCACAAAACCATTATGTTCACTCTAGTTCTGGTATCTTGTTGAATATTAATTATTATTAAAAATGACACAAAACTACTTATGATGCATTAGCATACTGAAGAACTTCTACCCGACTGCAGTTTGCATATTCAATAGTATTGACATACTATTCTCCACTTATATATTTACTTGTTTATTTTTTTGTTGCACAAATGGCAACAACAGCTATATTAGGCTGCTTTGGAGGAATAGTTCACCAAAAATTAAAGTTATGTTGTTGTTCTAAACCTGAATGAGTTTCCTTCTACTGTTGAATGCAAAAGTATATATTTGGAACAATACTGGTAACCAAACAGTTTCTGTGCCCCCATGACTTCCATATGAAAAAAAAAACACTACTGGAGTCAACAGGGACCGGAAACTTTCTGGTGGTTACGAATATTCTTCAAAATATCTTCTTTTATGTTGAGGAGAACAAAGAAATTCATACAGGTTCAGAACAACTTGAAACTGAGTAGATGATGACAGTATTTTAATTTTTGGGTGAATATCCCTTTAAAATCTTATCATATAATGCCAGGATCTCATATAGCCAACTACTGTACATGCATCTTTAACTATTAACGTTCATTTAAGACACAAATAACTGTGTTGACGAGGAGACAGGCATTTTGACACATAACTATGTGTATTCGAACGTTTAAACACAAGGCGCGAAAAATAACTCTTAGTTTAGTCAGGCGCTGTACGAGCAAGTACGCTCCGCGCAAATCAGAAACCGTCTTAACGAGCACATTTGCCAAAATGAATTCGGCCCCACTGCTTAATGTCCCTGAACAGTTAAATTAGTTTTTAAACCAAAATGCTTAAAATGCGTTTAAATGAAAAGCTTACATCATGACGCGCAAAA
>NW_015667271.1:242445-285329 GCF_001515625.1 Sinocyclocheilus rhinocerous
AAATTCATACAGGTTCAGAACAACTTGAAACTGAGTAAATGATGACAGTATTTAATTTTTTGGGTGAATATCCCTTTAAAATCTTATCATATAATGCCAGGATCTCATATAGCCAACTACTGTACATGCATCTTTAACTATTAACGTTCATTTAAGACACAAATGACTGTGCTGACGATGAGACAGGCATTTTGACACATAACTATGTGTATTCGAACGTTTAAACACAAGGCGCGAAAAATAACTCTTAGTTTAGTCAGGCACTGTACGAGCAAGTACGCTCCGCGCAAATCAGAAACCGTCTTAACGAGCACATTTGCCAAAATGAATTCGGCCCCACTGCTTAATGTCCCTGAACAGTTATATTAGTCTTTAAACCACAATGCTTAAAATGCGTTTAAATGAAAAGCTTACATCATGACGCGCAAAAGGAATTTCTCAACCCATAAGCGAATATAGCCTACTAAGCCTATAGAGTTTGTTCAAACACAAAAAGCAATATACATCCATCAAGATAATAATTAAACTAACTTTAAATCTGTGGGGACGATGACACTGTTTTTAACTGCTCCATATGTCCGGTCCATTTGCTGTTCCACAACTCCCACTCCATCATCAGTTTTAGTAAAATAAACTGTGGATTTTAGTGACTAACTCATGTTTTCCCCTCTCTCACTATTTTTTTTTTTTTAAATAGTTGACATTTTTACTTATCGAAGATTGTTCTTTGCATGACCATTTCTAGATTATACCAGAACGAAGTGAAGAGAGGTGAATACAGATATTACACGCAGCGATTACCTGATAGGAGATAGGTGCACAGGTCGTTCAAAACCAAATTCAAATGTGACGTTTTAATCTCTGATGATATGCATGGAATTTACGGAAAAACTTCACTAAATAATAGCGCTACAAAGTGAGGGGCGTGGTGGAGCTTTGGCGATCGGCGCTACCGATGTCCGTCAATCTACTCCTCAGCCAATCATGGGCCCCCTTCTTGCTCGGGCCCCGGGGCTTCAGCCCTTCCTAGCCCAATGGTTAATGCGGCCTTGGTAGTGACAAGTGGCATTGAATTCAGTAATTGGTTTTCCTAAAGAAACAGTAGACAAGTTGCATTATCTGATTTAATATTTGATGGTAGCATAAATTCAGCAGGCACTAGACATTTCTGGTAAGACAAACATTGTTATTCATAATGAGTAGGTGTTCATACTAACAGAAATGGCACCATCATGTTGTGGGGTTGAACTGAATGGCCACAGGTAGCTGTTTCATCAACACATCTCCTTGGCTTAGTGAGGCAGAGGCTATAAGAGACAGAGGCAGAGGGAGAAGATTACTTAGCAGTCTGGGGATGAATTTTGTGAAAATATCACATTAAATGGTAAATTATTTCACTTGTAATCAATTGCACTGACACATACTCATTACTAAAAGACAGAGGATAAAACAAAAGGTAGCATAAACAACATAAACATTGAATTTTATTCTTAAAAAAAAAAAAAAATTCTGCTCAAAATTTTATAAAAATCAAAAGATGTTTCACCATGCTGTATGTCCAGATTTCCCTCAGGCCAAGTGTCCAGCTGAAGAACCTTTAAGTCTGTCATCAGTTTGCTTTCACCTCTATGAGATAAACTTTCGTGTGTACTGACATGAGAGGAAGTTGTTGTAGCTGTCCTGGATTTCATGTTTTCGGCCATGCTGCGAAAGAATTGTCCTGCATTGATCCTCACAATCTTTTGATTATCATGCAGGGGTACATTCTGGAAAGATTTCTTAATTTCAGCTTGAAGAACAGTTTGCGTGTGGGGGCCAGGTGTTGAAACCATGGACTCAAACACTCGTACCTGTCAAAACAGCAGCTTCTCTGCTTCAGGCAGAGTAGTGTCTCTTTTTTGGAGCATCCTTGAGAAATCACTGAGTTCTGTTAGGGCATCATACATAAATCCCAGATTAAACACAAAGGACACAGTGGTGAGAACATCATGGAGTCCCTTGTATTTTGCTCTTTCTGTAGAATCCCTGGTTACATCACTAGCAGCATTGGAAAAGGGAGTCTGAAGCACTCTGTAGTTCTCTATTCTGTTTAGTTCTCTCAAACAGCTTTGACTGTCCTCTCGCTTGAAGCCACTCAGCGAATTGACAAGACACGGCCAATGATGAGAAGACGCTGCCCAACACTCCGTGCATATTGATCCAATTCCCTTTTGTTTTTGGGTGAGACGTGATATAAAGTGTACAGCTTATCAATGAAAATCTTAAAATGATTAAGTCCACTGACTTCCTTGAGAACATCCCCAACTGCCAATTCTAGACGATGATTTAAACAGTGCCATACAAACAAGTCTGGGAATCTGGCACGAAGTTGTCTAGCAACCCCTTTCCTGCCAAGCATAACTGATGCTCCATCACAAACAAAGGCCAAAAAACACTTACCCAAAAAGTGGTCATCAAATCCATATTTGTGAAGGCATGACAGCAATGTCTCTGTGATAACATCTGCTGTGGTCCCATCCAACTCCAGCAGGTAAAAAAATGTGTCTGGTTCTTCTGCATCAGCAACAGCTGATCTTAAACAGACAACCAACATAGACTTGCCACTGATTGTGGTGGATTCGTCAATCAACACTCATAATTTTCGTCTGTGTGCAATTATGTCACCGTCCATCTTTTTTCAATCTCTGTTGCGATATGGTCGATGATATTAGCACACGTCTTGTGCAAATAGTGCAAAACTTGGCCCATGTTCAGGCCATTCAACTCTTGCAAAATCACATCAGTTTGCATATCTGCGAATGGACGCCCATGTTTACCTATTTTGTAGGCTGTTCGGAACACTCTGCAAGTTGTATCGTGTTCAGCCCTGCGCATGGCTTGCAATTGCCTGTTCATTTCATCGTGGGATGCCGCATTTACAATCTCTGTTGCTTTTGAGTGGGATTCGAATCTCTGTCTTCCTTTAATTTCTTGCGCAGCGATTGTTGCTGTTTAGCCTTGTCCGTTCCAAAAGCACTGATTAAACACTCTCTCCACTCATTTGACAGCCTCACTCCCTGCTCTTTCTGGACAGCGAGTGATGGAATGTTACTACATATTTTGCAGCCAAGCATTTGGTCTTTGAAAATTAGCCAGTCATTCTGGGTGCAAAAATACATAATTTGATCCCTTGACCAACAGTCTGGCCACTCATGACGTTATTGTTAAAGGGGTCATATGATGCGATTTAAATTTTTCCTTTCTCTTTGAAGTGTTACAAGCTCTTGGTGCATAAAGAAGATCTGTAAAGTTGCAAAGACTAAAGTCTAAAATCCAAAGAGATATTCTTTATAAAAGTTAAGAGTCAGCCACACCTACCTAAAACGGCTCGTTCTAACACGCCACCACATGTCTAAGTCACGATGTGGAAATCACAACCCAGATGTTCGAATTTGTGCAACGCATTTTATGGACGACAGTTTTTTGAACCTAGAAGAGTACAAGGCTGGCTGTGCACAAAGGCTATTTCTTAAAAAAATAAAAAATAAAAAAAAAGGTCAATTCCGACTTTGCTATGACAATCTGGCGCTTCTGAATCAGCGACTGTAAGTATGTTTTGTTATTAGTTTAAGTATTTGCTATTGACTGTTCAAATGCGGAGTTTTGCGCAGCGCAGAGTAACGCGCGCGGTGTGTGTGTGTGTGAGGGGAACAGGCTCATATCACAGGAGAGTGAACTGCCAGTCAGAAATCATAGCACGTCAGTCAGCTGGCTAATCAGAGCAGACTGCGCTTGTCAAAGGAGGGGGCTTTGTTGAAAACGACGTGTTTGAGAGAGGCGGGGCATAGAGGACCTACAATAATGTACAGTATTTGAAAAATAATGTGTTTTTTGAACATTAAAGCATGTCAACATATTCTGTTATACCAAATACACAAAATAATGATCTTTAAAATAGCATCATATGACCCCTTTAACATCACCGTCTAAGGTAATAGCAGTGGTAACGTTAACTGCAGCTGCCGCGGGTGCTTGTGCTGCTGCTCTAACAGCAGACTGCTCGTTAGAACCGCAGGCACTGATTTGCTTACAGACAGTGTTTACTTTATCTGGGTGAAGATCTGATTCACGTGTAATTTTGGTCCCCTTCTGAAGCCAGGCTAACGTAGTAATAACTGTCTAATTAGAAAAGAGAACTTCCGATAGACGGCTTGTATTATTCACGTGATTTGTCGAGATGATATGTAAATCAGGTAATTCACTTAGTGCCCCCTCCCTGTAGTGTGATGTCATTACTATATATCATCCATACAATGACGCTTTGACTCAGAGTGGCAAAGTACCGGCAACATGAGAAGTGCCAGTACGCAAGAAAAAGTGAAGGTACGCTAAAGACGAAAATAGCACTGGTGGAAAGTGATGTCTCAGACAAGGTCATGAAGCATTTTTTTTTTTTCAAACTCTTTCTGTGGCTCCTCTAAATCTGCAAAGACTAGCACTGTCCTTCACTGCAAGAGTCTCTGAACTTCTCTATAAAAACAAATTGTGAAGACCAGAAGAAAAATGCATTACCATAATGCATCAATAGCACTTTCCTCAAAGGCTCATTTAGTGCTCGTCTCATTATATGCTCTGGGCTTCTCTGGAAATTGAAACAGAGCCATGCTTTTCTCACAGTAGGTTGTCATTTGGAGGTTATCCCAGTTATCCCTCTGACATACATTGAGCCCTGGGATTGAATCGGCTGTGTGATACCAGGCGGTTGAGGGACGTCCAGGAGGGGTAACGGCCCTGTAGTGACACCTGAGATGTCAGTCCTCAGCAGTACACACTGGCTCTTCTCCAGCTGGATGACTGTCCATTCTCCTAAAACAAATCAATCCACGGGCCCACTGCAGATAACAGAGTGCTCCATTACACACACTTTCCAGCTCATAGATCAGGGTATGAATTACTGTTCTGAACGCATCACAGATTTTTCAGAGTTCGTATATTTTCTGTTATGTATGCCACTAAACTCTATTGGCTTCTTATATGCCTCAGTGCTGTAAGTGAAATACTCATTTTTTATTGTGAAATAAATGAAATATCCAAATATTCATTTTGTTACACAGCCCTCTGAAGAAGTCGATTATTATTGGTCAAATGTGTTGTTCTGTGATTATTTGCATATGATTGACAGTCAACAAAACTTTCTAAGTCGTTTTCTTCTTACATAATAATAAAAAAAGAATCTCGCATTAGTATTTTACATCCATTTTTTTTTTTACTCATTTGGTGTATGCATGTGACAAAACAAAAATTTTAATAGGAACCAGATTCAGCACCTGATTAGAAATAGGCTACTAAAACACAACTTTTTAATGTATGTTATTTTAACTATGTAAATATGACAATTATTGTAATTTAAATCATGTCACACATCATATTACATGACCAAAAGCTGTTAGGGTAAACATACATTTTCTCATTCTTTGTTTGCATGCAGGCTAACCAGTTAGCATACCACTATACAATTAGCATGCTAGCTTAGCATACCATTATCTGATAGGCTAGTATTGTTACGCTACGGTGTCTAATAAACATGCAGAAGATGATGAAGGCAGATAGTCTTTATTTAATCCACATGAAGGTAAATCCACAGGTAGGCAGGTGACACGTAAACCACAGACGTATACAATACCGGACAAGGGAACACAGGACTAGAACTTAAATAGGGAGACACATGAGGATAATTAATGAGACACAGTTGAATCAAATGACAAAATCAAAGGGGAGACAGAAACTAGGTTGGGGGGTTGGGGGTGTGGCCAGATTCGCGGCTTGTCGCAAGAGATTTTTTTTGTCCAAAAAAAATCATCTATTGTGTGGTGTCATTACGATTATTTAACTGCTCCCGATTGAGACGGAGCGTCCCCGAACTCAAATCGTAAATTTCGAACTATCTTTGATATTTACGACTCTTGATCGGGCTGCCTCTGACGTGATACCTGCGATAGCCAATGAAAGCGAGCAAGCGTCACTTACCGGATGTTGCGTGATTCTATAGCTGAAACTTGGCAGCCACAAAAATGCCACGAAAGCAGAATACATCACCCATATTCTTTTTATACTTTGTTTTTCACTGTGAATGCAGAATGCGCGCCAGGAGAGTCAGCTGACAACGTCGATTGTCTTCCATTTGTTTTTCTTCTCTAGTCTTGGTTGATCTTGCGAGTCTCCGTGAGATCACGTGTCACTGTGAAATCGTCCCTACAATCCACAAGTGTGTGGTCTCTCGGTCTGGCCGAATCATTTAGTGTGCGCATTCAGGGGATTATAACGCTAAATATCGGTTGAAACTGTCCGTGGTCTCCCATGGTTTTAAAATCAGTTAAGATTTGAAAATCGTCTAGTGTGTTGCCAGCTTAAGACAATAATGAGACACGGTTTCTGACAAGTATACTCTCTGTAAGTTGCTAAATGTAATCAGCAATCCTGTGTAATTAATGTCAGTGTTAGATATGTTTTTATTATTATTATTCAAAAGAAATAACACTTTTTTAATTCAAGCAAGGATGTATTATTGCTATAAAATGCATCATTAGTTAAAAGTGATGGTTAAGACATTTTCAATGTTACAAAAGATTTCTAACAAATGCTGTTCTTTTGAACTTTCTAATTATCAAAGAATCATGAAATTCACATTTTCCACAGAATATTAAGCATCACAACTGTTTTCAACATTGATATGATCAGAAATGTTTCTTGAGCATCAAATCAGTATATTAGAATGATTTCTGAAGAATCATGTGACACTTAAGACTGGAGTAATGGCTCCTGAAAATTCAGCTTTGCCATCACAGAATTTGATTACATTTTAAAATATATTCAAATAAAAACATGTATTTAAAATTACAATAGTATTTAATAAAATACCTGTTTAAATGTATTTTTGAATAAATAATTGCAGCCTTGGTGAGCCTCTTTCAAAAAAAAATTTAAAAATGTTACCAACCACAAACTTGTGAATGGTAGCACAGGCATTACAAAAAAAACTTCAGCAAAAGAACAACATACATATGTCTGTAATGTGATATGTTTTTGAACAGGCATTACAAACAGCTACTTCTTGGGGTTCTATTTGCAGTAATGACTGGTTGACTGTACATATTCACTTATAGATTCATCCAGCCATGGACGCTGAAATCATTCTAGACTGGTTGTGAGCAAACATGTCTTCAAACGCTCTCTCAGAGTCACTTGTAAATAAAACTGTTTCATTCGCATTTTAAAAGTGAAACCTACCCGTAACATTCACTACATTATGTATTTACATTCCAAAATCAAAACAAATGTGAGCTTCTGTATTGTTGTCTACCTGACTTGCATTCTGATCAAGTCATCATAACTATAAATAAATCATTCTAGCTGGCTTTTTAATCATGTTCCTTCCTCAATTTCTAATCATATCTTCATTCACACAGCTGCCCTATCCATATGGAAACATAAAGACGTTGCTTTGATCTGAAAACATATGTAAACGTGGTGGGTGCTGCACGTGTATATGTTTCAGAATGAGGCAAGCGATTGGTTTCAAGCACAGTGACTCTATCGCTCATTTCCTCCGAGCGATATTTCACAGCTTTGCTTCTGACCCATTTTTCTACCCGTTTCACAACAACTCTGTTTGCTGCACATCTCTCTCTCCTCCTCCTTCCCCTCTCTCTGTTTCTATATCAGAATTCAATGAGCAAACTTATGTTCTTAAAGGCTCATTCACAAAAGATGCTACTTACGAGCTTCTCGCTGTCTGTCTCATTCACCACTTTCATATTGTGTTCTCGAGGTAGAAAACTCATGGTCATCTTTGTGAAGGATTTGCATTTCAGTCCTATTTTTCTGATCTGTTTTCCTCCCTCAAAGGCACGGTACTTTGATGTACCTCAAATCTCATTACTACGGGATCACTCAACTGCAGACGGCGATTTCCAGTGCTCTGCGGTACGTTAGACGAGGTGATAAAGTGTGAAATCCCCAGCGAGCTTGTGCTGAATGAATAGAGAAGAGAAGACAAGAAGAGGGAGAGATACAGAGAAGCGAAGGGTTTAGGCTTAGTGCCATGCTGTGACGCATCCTCTGTCCAGGGTGTTGGGTTTACCGTGTTTAGCGGTAATTAGCATGCCGCAGCATGGCATTACCTCCTGCCATCCGCTAGCTAGCTAAGCCCTGAACAAACAGAACCTTGTACAATAAATAAAGTATCTTGTCTAGCCATGTGTGAAGATGGCAACACACAACCACTGACGAGCATCTTTAGCTAAGAGCTGGACTGAGACGACACCGTGGGACAGTTCAGGGAGCAAGTTAATGTAATTAGGGAACACTGGAGGCCATCCGAAGCCTGTCATTTGAGCTTCCACAAACGGATAACCCACAGCTTCCTTACCAGAGGAAGTCCAAGGCCTTAGGCGAATGACGCTCTTATCCGGAGCGGTCACATAAGGTTAATGTCACTGTAATGATTTTTGAAACGTTGATTTAGTGACATTCTCGACACAGTTTGGAGGTTTCCATCAAAGCCTCAGGACTCTTTAGATATTATCATGTATTTTATATATCATGCATTCTGGGAAATGTAGTATTCTTCCATGCTGGTTTAATATGATGAAATATACATAAATTACAGTACATTCAAATGTATTTATTTGTCTCTTTATCTTTCTGTCTATGTGTGTCAGGCTTATAAAAGTTTCAAACAAAGCTTTATCTCACTAACCTTTAAAGTCTGTCTTGACAAACGTGCCTTTTCTAGTTAAAATGATACTTATTTAAGTAATTTCTATTCATTTAAATTCTATCATTTGAATATTTACTGAATTCAGTTTTAAACTGCAGTTCTGCATCCCATTTTTATGGCTCCAGAAACTGAATACATAAAAAAATAAATAACATAAAAAATGTAGCTATTGGTAAAGTAAAGGATTTCAGCAAAAATACAGCACCAGAGTGACATTTTGTGGTGCTGTCAGGAATATGGACTGTCTGTGTGTGTTTTTGCTCCCCATGTGCTCCCACTGACCTAGTTTTCCCCTCATGTGTGACATGCCCATATTTGGTTATTTTCCTGTTCTTGTTCCAATTGTATTTGATTGATCTCAGGTGTGTCTCATTAATTCCCTCGTTTAGTTCAGTATTTAAAGTGTGTTCTGCCCCTTGTTTCCTGTCCAGTGTTTAACGTCAACTCCATGTGCTACGTGTGTGTTCCTGCCTGTCCTGTGTTCCCCGTAGTTTGGATTAAATAAACTGTTATTATTGTAATTCTCCTACGTTCCTCGCTCCAACGCAGTAGCAACCCTGACAGGTGCAGGATAAAAATTAATGTACAAAAAAAGGCAAGAAAACAATATAAATATGTGCAAGAAAAAAAGAGAAATGTACCTACATCAATTTTTTCTTGCACATTTGTCTTTATTTTCTTGCACTTATGTACATTTTTAATGCCATAAATGTGCATATGTGCAAAAAAAAAAGTATGCAACTGCTTATTTCTGAAATAAATAAAAATGTAGGCCAGTCGTTCAAGTTAGGTTTTTAAAATACACAATGCTGTATTGGAAGGGGCCTGTAAAACATATATATTTTAAAAGTTGTAAAGAAAACAGACATTATAGGAGTATGTTTTACATTGTGAAATTTTAAAATAGAAAATTTTAAATAGTATTTTCTTGTAAAACATGGAAACACTTTACAGTAAGGTTCCATTTGTTAACATTGATTAACTACATCAGTTAAAAAAAATAGTAATGGAGTAATGGAGTCCAGCAAATATACAGTACCAGAGTGACATTTTGTTGTGCCGGATAAAACTCTGTTTCCTTGAAAATTGTATTGTTTTATAACAGAGTTGCTTATTGAGTATTAATCAAAGAGAAGTATTAATAAATGTATATGTGTGTATATATGATTTGTGTTAAAAGAAGCTCAAGACATCCACACAATACCTTTTGGAGATGACCTGCAAACCTGGAAAAAAAAGTATAGAGAGTGTCTGTGCAGTGTTCATATGTGTTTGTATTAAAGCATGGAAGTGACAGCACAGTTTGTAAATGCATCACTTTAAGTAAAAGTCTCTCTCTCCATCCTCATGTTTATGTCTGTGTGTGCGATAAAAGACGTGTGCTTATATACAAATGTGTAGTGCTGATCCAGGATGTTTGAGAAGCTCCTCATGGACTGCACAAAATGGAAAAAGGTCTCACCTCTCATTTCAGACTTTCTCTAACACATTTATCCTGTTCTCTAACCCATACTTAAAGAAAACAAACATTTACTCTACCGCATTCCCCTCACCAAGAGTGCTGTGCTTTTAACAGCCTACATCCAGAGCTAAAACAAGGTGAGGGTCACCTGCTTGATCATGTTTTTCCAGATGACTGTCTCAATATCTTCACTCGGGACGTACAGTGTTGTAGTAACAGGTGGAAATATCCTTCCCTCTCACTCTATACCTCAAGTAGATGTCAGCATCTTGCTCGATTCTGTTTCTTAATGTTTCTACTATCATCTCTCTTTACTTTTCCAATGTTTTTGTGAACATTAACACTTTCTGAGTTACCATACATACCATACTTTCTGAGGTTCCATACATTGGTCATAAGACTCATAATTAGGGATATAATGATTAACTGTGAGTCGGTTGAAAATCGATTCAAATATGTGACGATTCAAATCAGTTGAGATGCTAAACAAACCGCGATTCATTTAGGGGTAGGAGTTTATATGAATGTATGTCTGAGGGAACTTGCTGTCTTTTGAAAAGTATAGATGGTATTTTTTTCTTTTCATCTTGCCTCTGTATAATGCATATTAAAGTTCATAAGTGCAGCGCTGCTTTGTTTACAGCGGAAACCAGGAAACGCTTTAAGCGCCACCTGCTGGCAGAGAGTGAATTTGTGTCTCATTCAGCTCTGCTGTTTCATGCAGATATTTAATTTATAGTTTCACAAAACTGAAGTCAAACCATTCTGTTTTTGCTTCAAATTTCGAAATTATACAATCTAATTTAGATTAAAAACTGCTCATGTTGCATGTATGCAGCATCTTTGTTTGGATCATGATTAAAATGTAGTGGTTGCCTCTCATTTTAAATGGAAAAAGCACAGACAAAGCCTTATTTTGTTTATATGAAGAGATTTCTTTTATTTGTGTTACTTATTTTTTGATTTGGGGTTTGTTTTAAAATTTCAATTTGGTTTTGTTATTTACATTTACATTATGTTTACATTTTGTTATTTTGCAGACGCTTTTATCCAAAGCAACTTACAAATGAGGACAATAGAAGCAATCAAACCAACAAAAGGGTAATAATATGCAAGTGCTATATTAGTATTATTATAGTGTTATTTCAATTTCACAAAGAAATGTGCAGCATTTTGTTCAAGCAATTATAAAAGGACACATTTTGTTTATAATTTCTCTTAAATCTCATTTTGTACAAAAAAAATAAAAAATTGTGAATCGAATCGAATCGTGAGTTGAGTGAATCGTTACATCCCTACTCATAATACACTGCAAAAAGTCATTCAAATTTATTGTAGAATGAAGAGTTTATTGAGAGTATTTGGTTATTTATTTCTTGTATTGGGATTGTCTGTCCATTAGCAGTAGTCAAACACTGAGTAGCAGCTCTATTACATCATAGAATTCAGGAATTTCAATCCAGTATTACTGCTTTGCAGGACAAAGTAGAATTGTGGCGTGAAGAAAACAGTAAGTGTGATTGGTGTTTTGGATAGCTCCCTCAGTTTTCAAAATTGAAATCTTTCATTCTTCAAAAAATGGATCATAAAATCGTGAAGAATGATGCTCCATCACAGGCAGAATCTCACTCTCAAAGTGCTTTACTGCGCCAGAGCCTCTCAGTGAACACCAAATACTACTTCAAGCTTGGGATAAATGCCACTAAGCTCTGAAAGACCACGGGACTTGGATAGTGAGAAGAGATGCGAGAGGAAATGTCTCAGGAGCTCTAGCCATGGACCCCAAAAATCAGCTGACTGCAAGACAAAGAACCAGAACTTTTCTCTTCGTTCTGCTATAATTGAGTGTCAGGTAATGCTAAAGGGAAAGAAGGACCACAAAGTGAATAAACATCCTGCATTAGAAAACCATGAACACACAGTGGACGATTCCCATTTTGAGGGTCCTGCAGGAAGAAGTTTAAAGGAGATGCGTCACATCCCCATGTCTTTGGGTTGATGACCATTGAGCCTCAGCACTGGAGTTAATCAGAGCAGCCCAGTGAGCCCTCCGGTGGCATCCCATTTCACAATCCTAAATTTTGTTTAATGTTCCTGTATTTGGTTAAGTAGTAGTTGGGTGGTTCGGCAATATGTTACATTTCTTTGAATACATAAGTATAGTAACTTCTTGAGGAACACTGTCCCTGTTTTTGAATAGTTTGGATCATTTGGTTCACACCTGTACAGACTCAGAGTTGATTGCATCTGAGGCAAAGTCACATTTGACAAAAGCTAATTAAAAATACACAATCTTTCAGGTGTCAGTGGTCATCCCATTCAGGCAAGATGAACCTTAGGAACTTCCCTTGATGGCACATTTTGGACTAATCCCTTCTGTGGAAGATTCCAGTTTTGAAGGTCCACCCAAGGAGCTCAGAAGAGATTATATTGATAAAGTGTCAATGCTCGCCCCCCTCTGGCAACAGCAAAAGAAAGAGCTCATAGACATAAAGAGAGGAGCTCAGAGGGAACTACAAGAGGCTGCTCGAGTTGTTAATATGGGAAAGGAGTGGACTGCAATGTGCTAGCCTACAGATTAGACAGCCAAGTGCTCCAAGTTTACAAACAACTAACTTAGACCGAATGTGCCGCTTCTAGCTCATCTAGCTTATAGAAAAACTGAACGGTCAAGAGAAAAGTTAACGTGCAAAAAATAAATAAATAAATAAAAAATTGTATTTGTGCAAGAAAAATGACAGATGTATTTTTTCCTGCTTCGTTTTTTTCTTGTACATTTGTCTTTATTTTCTTGCACCTATGTACATTTTTATGCCAAAATAAATCAAAATGTATCAAAGTTGCCAGTGGTTCAAGTTAGATTTTTAAAATGTGCGATGCTGCATTAAAAATGGCCTTCAAATATCATGAATATTCTTTTATACACATATACATTTCAAAGTAATATATACTGTAAAGCATATAAAGTTAAAACAAACATTATTGGAGTATGTTTTACAATGTGAAATTTTAAAATAGAAAAACTTACATAGTATTTTCTTGTAAAACAAGGTAACATTTTACAATAAGGTTCCATTTAGTTTTTCATTAATGAAAAATCTTAATGAATGGTAATTACTATACATTATTTAAAAAACGAATCAATATTTAAAAAAGTTACATGATTAATATTATTTAATGGACATTAACTAAAAATTAACAGTTGTATTTTTTTAAACTAATGTCAACAAAGGATAATAAATAGGCATACACAGGCTTTTGCTCATTGTTAGTTAACATCTTAACCAACGTTAACTAATGGAACCTAATTATAGTGTTGCCTAAAATGTACTCCATTAATCTTCGTTTTTACAACTTTAAAAAAATATATTTTTTTTTACAGTGCATTCACTTTCACTCAACAAATAGCGAGAAGGAAAAAAGGAAAAGAGTAAAAAGAATAGGGAATAAGAGAAATGAAAGAAAATGGAAAGAAATAGAAAAAAAGAAGAAAAAGGACAGCAGAGAAAGGAAATGGGAAATGAAGTTAGAAATGAGGACTAGGGAATTAGAGAGGGAATAAAGAAAACTGGAGATAAAAAAAAGTTTAGATCTAGAAGAAGAAGGAAAAAGAGGATCAGAAATTAAGACACAGAAAGTGGGTACGAGGAAAAAAGCGAAAGAAAAAGTCAAACTTAAGAAGAAGAAACAGAAAGGGAAGAAGGTGGAGGGAGGAAAAGGAAGAGGGCACGTGCCGATGTTGCTCATGTCTGCAGATGAGCACAGACACCCGAGGGAGGCGAAGAGAGAGGTAGCGTGGGAGATTAATCCTGCCTGTCGTGCCAATGTCAAAATAGCCACTGTATTCACAAAACACCAATTACTGTAATAATAATAATGTACCAAAGTGCATCAGCTACAGTGATATGCTGATGGCACACTGCCAGACAGCTGCATTCAAAAGACATGGATGGGACACTCCACAAAATACGTCTGGCATGACGAGGAGTTTGTGGGAGATGCTAAAGATCATAATCTGTTTTTGTGCTCTCCATCAAAAGAAGATGAAAGAGGCTGTGGTCCTGTATGAAGAATGAAACATTATTTACTACACACATTTCAGTCCAGCTGTGCATCTGAGCCACAGGCAGTGAAAGATGATTCGCAAATTTCTCAATCCAAAGAACATTTTCAGGCATTAGAATTATAGATGGTTTGATGCATTGGCATGGTATTTTAATTAAATGTGTACACACACACACACACACACAGGACCTGAGGGTACGTGAAGGAACAAGAAGGAAGATCAATAGGGAAGGAGTGATAATGAGGTCTTAGTCAGAGTACTGCAGGCGATGGTCTTAATCATGTATTTCGATGAAGCCTTTGTAATGTGAATTCAAGAAAGTCTTCCTTAGGCAGTGTGGTGAAGAGGAAAAAATAAAGGAAATCCACAAACAAGCACACTTTGTGCTATAGTTTAAATTACACATTTAGCCACACTTCAAGAGGCTTCAAGGTACACAAGCAGTTCAAGCATTCCCTGTAATGCAAAATAATGGCAACAGAACTCCAATCTCTCAACTCAGTGTTGTATGCAGAAAAGAATAAAGAAAATACCTAAAATCTTACAGTAAATATAAATACTGTATATGAATCAGTTATTTTTGCAACTAAATTATTATTGTTTCTAAAGGCTAATTCACACAGCACCGACAGATGCAGCCAATGCCAACAGTCACTTCTCTGACGTTCCAAGATCTGACAAATGCCAATTCAACATGTTGGAAATAACTGCCAATCAATGACAACAGATGCCAACGGGGCGAGAGTGTCTGTTGCTGTTTGTCTGTGTCTGTCTGCGCAGTGCGAACTGGCCTTAACAGGTTTCCTGAACACCTAAATCTTTTTTTTGTCAACTTCAGATGTATGATATGAGGATACAGTCACAAGGAGAATCACACCAGGATGGAACACAGAATCAGTAGTTGGCATTCAAGATGTTGTTAAAAATGAGATGTGCAAAATGTGCAAATGAAGGTGTTTAGAGCAGGATTAAAACAGTCTAAAACTGAACAAACGGAACATCTCCTGAACATTAAGGAACATTTGAGTTTTACTGCACTAAAATAGTGCTAACAATAACCTTGTTCACTTTACTACAAACAATCTTCTGCTTTGGCAGACTTAAAGGGGTCATATGATGCGATTTCAATTTTTCCTTTCTCTTTGGAGTGTTACAAGCTCTTGGTGCATAAAGAAGATCTGTAAAGTTGCAAAGACTAAAGTCTCAAATCCAAAGAGATATTCTTTATAAAAGTTAAGAGTCAGCCACGCCTACCTAAAAGTTCCCCCAAAAATGAAAATTCTGTTATCATTCACTCACCCTTCATTTGTTCAACTGTTTGGATACCAAGATTCTTCTAAATATCTTCTTTTGGGTTCATCAGAAGAAGTTAAATCTTTTATATACCTTTTTTGAGCTTTGAGCAGCTAAGGATTATGTATTTATAAATACATAAAATGATGATTAGATTACAAAAGGTTCAGTGAGACAAATATTAATAAATACAATTAATAGAATGCATAAATAAGAAAAAAATTTTTGCACATATACATTTCCATAAATAGCTAAAAAAAACTTGTACAGATGTAATGTGGTAACTTCTGTGGATTAAGTGTTATATGCTGGCTCTAATCTACTATATATGATTTAGTTCCAGTATTAATATAGTAAACTGTTGTTTATGGTTGCCAAACAATGTAATATTAACTGTCCAAACATTGATCATCCAGTTGAAAATTTAAGTGGCAAAGATTTATCTGTTTTATAATAATATAACTTCATCTTAAAGGGATAGCTCACCCAAAAATGAAAACTCTGTCATTAATTACTCACCCTCATGTCGTTCTAAACCTGTAAGACCATCGATCATCTTCGGAACACAAATGAAGATATTTTTGATGAAACTGAACGTGAAATTGAAATACCCTTGAACATGGTAGTTGCATTGCTGTCTATGGAATGCCAGAAAGCTCTCGCATTTCATCAAAAATATATTAATTTGTGTTCTGAAGATGAATGAAGGTCTTACGGGTTTAGAACAACATGAGGGTGAGCAATCAATGACAGAATTTTCATTTTTGGGTGAACTAAACCTTTAAATATTAACACCATACATTCAACACCGCAGGGCAATGCACAAAATAAGTCTTGTGATTGTTTTGTTTGAGATGATGTACTCATCTTGTAACAAGGGCTCTCACAAACTGGCCTTTTTATGATGGTGAGACATGAAAGATACTTGTGTCACATGAAAACCAAGATGAAAGTCAAGAAAAACATGAAAGTTTCTCACAATATCACAAGAGTTCTCACAATTTAGATATCAAAGAGTTTAAAAAACTCCATGTGCCTCTTCAGACGGTTCAGTTCTCTTGCATGGCTGTGTCCCTACTGCCATCAATAACCACAATGTGATAAGATGTGCTAGTGATTGTTTCTATATGTCTCTCAGAGAGAGTTTATGGCAGATACCTGTGAGAGAATGCTTGACGTTTCCTGGAACTGCTGTTGTGTGGTGGAAAAAAAAGATTAAATCGTGTCATATGACAGTTCAGCATTGTTGCTTTAGATAAAAGGCACCATCCTTCACTTTCAGGCTTTGATTCTTTGCTCAAACAAAGAATCAATTTGTGTTGCGAGAGCTGTGATCGCTTTTGGAATAAACAGATGTGAACAAATCAATATCAACACAGGGCTCTATGAGGGTCCATTTCTTTTGAAAATGAACAATCTAGCCTCTGAATGAACGTGTGTTTGAAACGACACAGACATAGAAACAACAGTCTTTTCCAAACTATTTCTAGACTATTGTGCATACTGTACATAAGACTGTGCAGTGTGTGTGTGTGTGTGTGTGTGTGTGTGGTGAGCTTCTTACATGACAATCACATGAGATATTAGATGTGACATGCATTTCTCTTTAATCTGCAGCATGCCGCTTCCCTGCCAACACTGCTTTAACTGAAACACATGAAACAATTCAGCGCTCAAGAACCCAGTGCAGCACGCATGCTCATGCTAGCATACGTACACTAACAAGATATCCTCCTTAACAATTCAATATAGAGAAGAATAACAAGACAGGAGAGAGATGAGACATGAGGAGACTAGACAAGACGAGATCAGAAGAGACATGAGGTGAGGCGATACAAAGTGAGAAGAGAAGAGAAGAGAAGAGAAGAGAAGAGAAGAGAAGAGAAGAGAAGAGAAGAGAAGAGGCAGGTGCAGATGATAAGAGACAAAACAGAAAAATAAATGACACTAAATGAAACAAAGCAACAACAACAAAAATGAAACAAAAGGTCAGAAGAGACAGGATGAGAAAAAATATATATATGAGAGAAGATGAAAGGATACATAAATCAGAAGAAGAGAAAGGAGCAGATGAAAATAGTCAAACCAAAAAAAATAATATGAAAATAAAACAACAATAAAAGAAAAGAAAATAACGGGGGAAAAACAGAACAGACAAATGAATGACGGGTCAAATGACACAAGAAGAGACACAAGATGAGACAGATAAGGAGAGAAAGGGAGATACAATGAGGAGACACAAGATGAGAGAAGATGATAAAAGAGAAGAGAGCAGGCAGGAGCAGATGAGAAGAGAAAAAAGTAGAGACGAAATGAGTCAAAAAAAATATGTGAGAGGAGGTGAGATGAGAGAATACAGAAAGCAGAATTGGTAGGAGCAAATCAGAAGAATTGAAACAAAACAAAAAATGAAACAAAGCAAAAAAAAAACAAAACAGAAGAGACAACATGAGTCAAGAAGAGACATGAAGACAGGAGAGGAGGACAAAAGACAGAGCAGAGGAGAACTTGAGACAAGAAGAGAAACGACATGATATGAGATGAGACGAGGGAAGAGGAAAGTCTTATATAAACACATTTCCAGGAAGAGGATCAGTGATTGAGGATTGCTGTACATTCTTCTAGTCGTATGTATATGTATATGCAGCAGATTTATAATAGACCCACACTGTGATGTGAATGTTATTTTAGATGAAATGTACTCCAATGCAAACATATAGGGGAGAATTGTCAAATTTGTGGACAAAAGCCCACCATGCTGATATCCACACACATTCAGAAAGTGAGAGTGTGTGTGTGTCTATATTCTCAAGAGCCTCGCAAAAGGCCAGTATCACCCACACAAGCGTTTCCTTTCAGAACGAGAATAAACACACCGCACATTCAGTCCTATGCGTGCCTCCTCCTGAAACGAGGTCATCCACGTGGCATCTCTTCTGCTCAACAGATCAAAAGACTATCTGCTTTGTAACTTTCTTTTTCTTTCTCTGTCATGGCTTTCTTGTCTCCACCCTTTAACTCTCACCTGCAATTCACAGGTCTAAGTTATTTTAATGGATACAGAATGTCAAAAAGCAGAGGAATTCACTGGTCCACTTGTGGGCAAAAATGCTTGTCTGAAATGACTGTGCAAATTAAATTTCATTATCCGCCTACTACTGTTTCCACCTCACCGATTTCTATTTTCAGTGATTCAAAAGGTTATTGAAATAAACACAGTCACAGTCAATAAACGGGCACGGCTTATTGAAAATCTCACTGAAGGAAGGAAGAAATTACACAAAAGCTCAGTGTAAATATCCATTTTAGTCGTGCGAGTACAACCGTTGCAGCGGTTTGCATCACTTCTGTCCTCAGATATTGCCAGATATGTCTTCACTGTTACCAGAAAATAAATGTTAGTGACGCAACAGGATATTGCTCTGCTATTACTTAAGTGTTAATCAGATGCAGCTGGACATAATTGGACTTAACTTGATGTCCCAGTTAAAGAAAACCCAGTTAAAGAAAACTCTAAACAGAATATCAATATTTTTTTCTGTATTCGTATTCTGTATATTTGTCATCTATATATATATATATATATACACACGGGTTGCCAGGGGAAAGGAGCTCAAAGGAGTACAAAGGAGGCAGATTGTCAAACGAACAGAGTCTTTAATTAATCTTCATGGGAACGTAAGAGAAAACAACCTCTTTACACGATGGAGACAGGACAAAGAGAAACTGAGGAAAGGCAGGGCTATAAATACTAAATCAAACGATGGACTAATAGGATGATTAACGAACACAGGTGGAAACTAATGAACTAATCAAGCAACACAGGAAAACTAGGTCAAGGCAAGGAGAACAGAAACACAGAACATAAACGTGGCAATATGCTTACATTCAAATTTTAACAAGTTAAATATTAAGCAGCATAATAATAATAATAATAATAATAATAAAAGAGCACCAGCATATTAGAATGAATAGAATGAGTAATGGCTACTAAAAATTTTGCTTTGCCATCACAGGAATTAATTATATTTTAAAATATATTAAAATAGAAAACTTAGAGAATATTTTAAATTGCTGTAATAATTACTGTTTTTACTGTATTTACTGTATTAAATAAATGCAGACTTGGCTGGCACAAGAGACTACTTTCAAAAATACCCACCCCAAACTTTTGTAAGCTATATGGTGTGTGTATACATGAATATGAAAAAATAATGGAAAAAGAGCAGTTTTTATCAGAAAAAGTCATTTGGACGTACGCTAATTGCTGCATGATGTTTATTCAAATGACTTTGGTCAGGAAAAAATATTTGCTATTTTCCATATTTCTGTCAGTGACTAGGTTTTTTTTAATACACTGAAGCACTGACTAAAGCAACATAACGAAGAGCATGCAGGTGTGTAATTGAAGCACTAACTGCATTGTATCATTCTAGTGCTGCTACAGAGAATAATGGGAAATAAATCTGTTTCCTTATAAACCAGCTAAATACATTTTATTTTAACTTTTAAACGTGCAATTGAGAATAACAACTTACTAACATTCTACTTAGCGATTTGGGGAAACCCAGCCTTTATGATTAACAGATCTTCAAAAACACCAGAAGAAATTTAATCCATGCATCTAATAACATTAACAATCAACATAGAAGCAGAACAATAGAATGGTGCACCAACAAGGTTAACTGGAACCTCATCAACTGGCTTTATTACATCCCTGGGCCAAGACAAAGCTCCAGCCTCACAGTTCCGTCTCTGGCTTCAGCCGGCCTGCTAAATGTATGTTATTATATGCCGGCCTGAAAAAAACAGAGCTGCAGAGGAAAGGAGGAAAACACTGCTATCAGAGGTATGTGAAGCAGACGTGAGAGCTAATTTCTCATGTACGGTGCCAAACAAAATGTCTTTGTGTTTGAAAACCTTTCCTCTTCGCTCCTGCCGAGTCTGCTCCTTTTTAGTTTACACTGACCAAGGCCTAACCCTGCAACACCTTCATGCAGACATGGCAGAAGATCTTTTAAAGTGGATACCATCAATATCCTGTAAATCACTGCTGGATTTTTGTCTGTATGGTGTTCATGGAGTTTTAAATTATTGATAACAAATGGTATTAAATGATGTAGGTGTGTTTGTGTCTGGCCATGGCGGGATGCCATCAGGAGTTGAGAGAGAGGGCAGGTGGATGTCTGTGCCAGGGATGGGCTGGTTATCATGTTGGGCAGAGAACGGATTTCTGTCCTTAATAAATAAATGATCTGAAGTAGTGTGTGTTTGAATGTGAAGAGGGGGGATTTAAGAAGTATAGAGTGTTTTTAAAGCATTTCCCACACACATTGAGTGGAAGGTATGTAGATTGCCATTTTTTCTTTCTTCTGTAGCACTAAGTTCAATCTTTCTTACTTAAAGGGGTCATATGATGCGATTTAAATTTTTCCTTTCTCTTTGGAGTGTTACAAGCAAGAAGATCTGTAAAGTTGCAAAGACTTAAGTCTCAAATCCAAAGAGATATTCTTTATAAAAGTTAAGAGTCAGCCACACCTACCTAAAACGGCTCGTTCTAACACGCCCCCACATGTCTACCTCACTATGTGGGAAGATTTGCATAACGCCGCCCAAATGTTCACGCAAAGAAAGAAGGCATAACTTTTATTCTCGCTGTAGTATTGTTGTTGCCGCCGCCATGTTGTGAAGGCGCTGTGTGATTCGTTGTGAAAGCGTAACTACTTTGTTTGGCCTTCCGAAAGAGGACGATATCTGCTTCGTCATACCATGTCGAATCCGCCGGCCGCGCCGTTCTCAAGCCCGCCGCCTCTGCTCACTCTAGCCCTCCGGCCGTTCCTCACTCTAGCCCCCGGCCTCTGCTCACTTTAGGCCGCCGTGTGTGACGCTGTGTTTCGTTGTGAAAGCGAACTACTTTGTTTGGCCTTCCAAAAATGTACACGACTAGAAATCCGTGGACAGTGTTGTATTTACAACACTGTTCCAGAACATTTCAACCCAAATATTCAGATAATGTACAGTATTTGGAAAATAATGTGTTTTTTGAACCTTAAACCGCATTAACACATTTCATTACACCAAATACACAAAATAATGTTCTTTTTAGCAACATCATATGACCCCTTTAAATGTATAAAGATGGTAAGGTATGTGAGATAAATATTTAAATAAGAAATAAAATCACATTGTGAGATATAAAAAGGCAAACATGGAATAAGAAGCCATGATTATGAGAAATAAAGACCCAAATGCAAGTTTGGGTTCAGCATGATTTAAAAAAAATTTATTTTATTAAAGTACAGACAATGTGATAGTAAAGACATTTATAATGTTACAAAAGATTTCTACTTCAAATAAATATGTTCCTATGACCTTTCTATTCAACAAAGAATCCTAAAAAAGGAATGTATTATAGTGAATGCTGATGAAAATGATTCAATTCTGCTTTGTCATCACAGGAATAAGTTAATTTTAATAAAGTCATTTTAAATAATAATTCTATTTCACAATATTACTTGTTTTACAGTTTTTTAATCAAATAAATGAAGCCTTGATAAGCATAAGAGACATTTTTTTCAACAAACATTACAAAAGCTTGCAGACCCCAAACCTCTGAACATCAGTGTCACATTTTGAGAAACATAATTTTTATACTAGGTTGGAAAAAGCTTGGACTTCTGAAAGTTACGTTATATGTTTTCATATTTGTGACCCTGGACCACAAAACCAGTCATAAGTAGCACTGGTATATTTGTAGCAATAGCCAAAAATACATTGTATGGGTCAAAATGATCGATTTTTCTTTTATGCCAAAATTCATTAGGATATTAAGTAAAGGTCATGTATGTTCCATGAAGATATTTTGTAAATTTCCTACCATAAATATATCAAAACTTAATTTTTGATTAGTAATATGCATTGCTAAGAACTTCATTTGGACAACTTTAAAGGCGATTTTCTCAATATTTAAATTTTTTTGCACCCTCAGATTCCAGATTTTCAAATAGTTGAAAAATATTGTCCTATCCTAACAAACCATACATCAATTGAAAGCTTATTTAGTCAGCTTTCAGATGATGTATCAAATCTCAATTTCGAAAAATTGACCCTTATGACTGGTTTGTCACATTTCATCAAGCTCTTTTATCTTAAAGATCAATGAAATTTGTATTCCTCTTAAAAACATCCTCATAATGCTTAATGATAATGAGGAAACTATATAAGCTAGTGTGTTATAGTGTTATAAAGCTCTGAGTGTGTATCACTCTGTACTTAATTTTGAACTTAAGAAGAAGAAGTGATTGTTGCAGGATGGTGCAAATCCTTATGCCATTTCTGCATCATTCCCTGCTACTCTTCGCTAAGCCTCTTTCTCACTGTTTGTCAAAGCCATCCTCCATCATTTTGGTCCTCAAGTATTGGTTTAGATCCTTTCAATAAAGGCATCCAACGTCAAAACAATCTCTCTGACATTTCATATCATCATAGTTTCTCAGAAGAATGTCAGAAAGTCACCGTATCTTTATCATGCACTAGCTTCACTATGCACTTCAGCTTATAGTACAACATTATTTCCAAGAATTAGATGATAAACACAAAACATTGTGCAAACAACAGGATTAGATCTTTAATAACGATGTAAAGATGTTGTTTACCATAACGTTGGTGAGCTTGAGACTGGCAGCAGTAGCAAAATTACAGGACAGGCGCCAAGAAAAAGAGAGAAAGTCTATGTGCTTGTGTATGTGAAGTGAGCATATTAAATATTCATTCAGTTTAATACAGCAGAGACAGCAGCGAGAGAGATATGTCACAAGAAATAAAGACACAACAAATCAATGTCAAACATGTCTCCAAATAGAAGCAGCGCAAATCAAATGCTTGACTTGTGATGATAACTAACTGCTACAGAAGAACAGACAAGTGAGACAACCATATTCAGAATCAAAATTCATCTAAAAAGCAAAAAAGTAATAATCAGTCAATTCAAGATGATTATACATATAATATATAATTAATTTGACACTAAAAAATATTGAGGAAAACAAACAAACAAACAACCCTCGTGAAAAAGTACCATTTATCATACTTAAAAAAGCACTTATTCTGGAAATAATATACTTATAATAACTTAAGAATGTACTTAAGTGTCAAGTGTATGCAATGTTTTCAGACAATTAAAAAATATATATTGTACACAAAATTACAGAGCTATGTTCTCTTGCTCTGTGTGAATGATTCACAGATGCAGTTACCTCATCGAAACACTTCCAATTGCCTGTTAAATGGCATGTTTGAGTAGCCAACAGCTAATCCTTCACCTCCACCTAGCTGACACCTGCGCTGTCCTCCATCCAGAAACATGTGGCAAAAATATGGCAACCAGACATGAAGCAAATGCCACTAAGGTTTCTTTTGGCTTCCAGGGACCATTTCGACCACCTTTCAGCATGGCTCAAACTGCAAGACTCTATTGCAAAATTCCTCATCTATGATGTTTTGGTCCAGACAGAACAAAGTACTGAGTAAAATAACTATTTTGAGTTGCATCCATCATCTCTGTTTATTTCATCTCAATTGTGTGAGCCAACAGCGTAAACTGACAAGTTTGTGTCGATTGTAAGTTTCAACATAGTAAATTTTGTGCAAGTGTATGACTGTGCCACACAAAAATGAACATTTTGCGTGTCTAAACCAATTAAGACAGGAACCTTCCTCATTTTGCTGCACTGATTATGTTTGGGAAAAGATCCATGTCTGCCAGATCGTGACATACACAGACAGAGGAGTGTGAACAACTTACCATATGGAGAAAAGAACTACGCCAACACTCACAGTCCAAACTATCACAAAACATTCATTCAAACAGTCATTTCAATACTTTATAAACAAATTTTTTTTCCCAGGACTGGCACTGCACAAGAGGCTGCCTACAACAAAAGCTCCTTTGTAACTTTTGGGTTTTGTTAAACTAATCTACACAAAGAAAATGGTGCAAACTTTTTAAATGAGCACTAATGAGTAATATAAAGAGTTTTTTATTAACAACCTTTGTGAAAAAGTACACTTTGCCATACTTTTTTTTTTTAAAAAGGTCCTTATTATGGAAATAATATTGTCACACCCTTGGACTGTTTTGTTGTGTTTTCTCCTTCATGTGCCTGTGACCTAGTTTTTCCCCGTGTTTGATTATGTTAGTCAGTTCACCTGTGTCTACATTAGTTGATCCACCTCACCTGTCTGTCCCTCATTTGCCTCCCTATTTTAGTTCTAGTCTGTCCTGTGTTCCCCTGTCCGGTCTACTATGTCCCTTCTTGTGTTTCCTGCCTGTCTGTTGTGGATTACCTTGTGTGGATTGTATTAAATACTATTTGACTTCATCTTCTTCTTCGTGCGCTCATTATTCACTGTAGCGTGACAAATATAGTTTAAAAGAACATACTTAACTATCAAGTGAATGTAATGTTTTCGGACACTTAATTGCATGTTAATTGCAATTAAATAAAAATGTATTACAGTTTAAATTTATATGAAGTGTAACTGACAGAACTTTAGGGGGCGTTTACTCAACACTGTTTTTAGCTAAAAATGAAAAAAAAAAAAAAAATTATGTGTTTTGGGTGTTCATTTAAATGACAATGGTGTTTTGGGGGCCTGAAAACAAAACACAAAAGTGCAAGTTTTTGAAAATGATATGTTATCATCGTTTCGTATATATCAAACTACAAAAACGCAAGTTTATGAAAACGGTGATGTCATGCACATGCATATTATGTGTCAGCGTAGTGTGACATCGCCAACTTCTGGACTGGCATGCATAATACAGCGTTTTAAGTGAGCATGGATCATTTTGATAATGTTGTTGTCTACGCAGCAAAAAAAAAGCGAAATAAAAACTTTACCGTTTTTAGTACATTATTATCATGTAAACGTACCCTTATAGTGCTTTTCTGACCCACTTAAGTAGGACTTAAGTACATTATTTGTAACTTCACAATTACTTCTACTGATTTACCATTACTAGTAGTAAACTAAAATATACTTTTCTATCAAAACCTGTAGCGATAATTACACATTTGTAACGATAAGGTTGCAATTCAATGTATTCAAAATACATGAAAGTAATAACAAATAATACACTGCAAATGTACTTTACATGTGCTTTAGTCAACACATCATAAATGCACTTCTTTAACGTATGAAAAAATATTATTTGAAAAACAATGATTTACAAAACATCTGCAAGCAGTTTAAAAAAAAACACACAATATTTTGTATTTATTATTGACTGAAGTATACTACAAATGCACATTCAAAACAATTAAGTGTACTTAAGTGTATTTTTTCCCATGGGAAGGCAGAACCCCTACAGTGAAGCACTGGTTTATTCCACTAGTGTGCTCTAATCCGCAAAACTGTGGGGTTTTTTCTGTTCTTCATGGTAGTTGCTTGTCACACAGTACGGTGTGACCGCAGCGAGAGAAAAAAGCAGACTGTGTGTCATCAGCCTTATTTTATGCCAGCCTGCTTGATATACATCTTAACTTTGGTCATGATTAATATCGTTGACTGGGTGGTCATTCATGTCACGTTGTGAGACTCTACACTGACATGTGAAATTGAAATAGCACGGCACAAACCCACAGAATGAATGTCAGGGGTTGAGATTCACTGTAAAGGCAAAATAGCACAGTGAACTCCTATCTACTCCATTCAGTCCACTAGCGAAGATAAACAATAGGACGTCATGTTCCTCGTGTAGAGGAGCTCAGAACGCTGCCTTATCAAGTGACAGCAGGTAATCCAATTATGCAGTGCATGTTGTGTGTAACTCGACACATGCTTTTGACCGGGCACAGCGCCCAAAGTCACAGGGCATAATCTCATTACAGCAGCACACGAGTGACTATTATACTATATATATTATATTATACTATATTAACTATATTCTCATTTAAGGGCCAACATAAACAGATGATCATTGAATGTTTCACAAACATTGTTAATAAGAGACCAATACTGTAACTTCAACATGGACAAAGAGGGAACACTGACAGTTTTGCAATTTTGATGTGTGTCATAGAGTTAATTAAAAGTGATTAACAGCTGTTCTTTTTGATTTGCTGTATATTTAGTGCTTTAGTCTTTCTGATTTGAGTCTTTAATGAAGTACAGATGTTGTAACAACATTCAGTCGAGTATTTCTAAACCCAATTCAATAAGAAAATTTAGCATTTCCAATTTTAAGTAATCAAGAAAACTGCTTCCAGCCAATTGCAGAGAGGAGTTATTTGAGTAAATTGAGTGATTAGAAAAAAGCAGTTATTTTTGCGCCTGACCTTATTGACACAAAATTTATGGGAGGAGAGTAAAAAATGTACTAACGTTTGCGCTCGTCAAATTACTGGTATTTGCGCCATTATTTAACACCCTAAAAAAGCATGTTTTAAAGCATGACTGATCATTGTAGATTGCGTTGGTCATTATGGAATTGATCTGGCTGCGTCTGTGTTCTTTAATGTGCGCATTGTTAGTAAATCACCCGCATAATTTTCCCCTCCCATCGGCGCTTTTATGGAATTGCGCTCTAATGCTAATTTGCCCTGTTTAGTAAATCTGGCCCTTAAAATGTAATGACATGACAAATGATTAAATACACATTTAACATTTAATTACTATTACAAAGTACACTTTTTAAAAGGGTACTTAAGTGTGTTAAGAAACAATCATGAAAGTTTACTCTCTTTAAGTAGACTTAAATGGCCTTTTACAGTAATTCATCAATTAATGGAGCTGAGGAAGAGTGTTTAGACCCTTCTCATGAAACAAATTTGACTGCAACAAATCAATAAGATGTAGATGGAGTCTGCAGGGAGGCAATAAAGAGGTCTGCGGTCAGGCCAAGTTCTCGTAAGACCAGGGCAATGAAAGCAGCACTGTACTGCTACTGAAGAACGGAGGAACAGCAAAAGAGCTAAAGAAGTGATGAGGGGCTGGAGGAATATTTACTGAAATCTACTTGGCTCCAGCGTCATAATAATTCAGCTTAACAAAGACAAATGCAAAACAACATCCAGCAGAAGAAAATGGCTTCCAAGAGAACGTCTAGGTTACTTGTGTAACCCTCATTCCCTGAAGGAGGGAACGGAGACGTTACGTCAGTCGTGACTGACGAATTGGGATCTCGCCCGAGAGCCCAATCACCTTCGAGTGTTAACTAAACAAGCCAATGACAGTTGGCGTGCGTGTTTCGCCACGCGCACCCCGCCCCGCAGCGCGGGTATAAAAGGAGAGCGCGTGCAAACACACATCAGTTTTTCGCTGAGGAGCCGAGACTACGCGCCCCGGCCGTACAGCGGTGGTACAGCAACTGTGGCGACGGAACGTAACGTCTCCGTTCCCTCCTTCAGGGAACGAGGGTTACACAAGTAACCGAGACGTTCCCTTTCAGTCAGTCACGTTCGACGTTACGTCAGTCGTGACTGACGAATTGGGATCCGTATGGAAAACGCCACTATTGCTGACCCCCTCCAGTGCCCTGCGGAAGCCGGCAAGTCCCCCCACACCAGCTGGGGCGGAAGATAGGACAGCGGCTAGGCAGAGGTGTCCGCACTGCTGTTCCATACAGTGGTACATTGGATAACACTGGGAAAGCGTACCCAGTTGGGACGCTACGGAAACCACATCCTGCGCATAGGAGGTATCATGTGGAATTACACATATGGACTGGCCCAGGGCAGTGCTACATATGGAAGTCCCTGCGGTAGACTCAACCCGCCTGGGGTGAGATAACTACGCAGCAGAGATGGCAGCGAACGACTGCCAGGGAAAGACACGGGCTTACCGTGAGGGGAGCCGTACCGTGGAAGAATACACATGTGGGATCACCCGAAGGGGAATCACACTACACACGGGCACCTAACCCAGCACAAGGGCTAACCTTGGGCATGCACAAGAGTGCTGAGCCTGGCGTCTGGCGCTCCGCCACGCCTGACCGCCGAGGGTGCGGGAGGAACTCCAACAGGGTTCGCCATGGGGAACTGAACTGAGAAGCAAAAAAGCGCACGTATCCGGTCCGTAGAGGGGAATGGCGCAGCAAGCGTGATCGACACCGAGCAGGTCCGGTGTTACTGCCTACCTGAGGCGAGTACACGAGAGGACACGGGCTCTACACGGAGATTATAGAATCTCGCAAACGTGTTAGGCGTCGCCCAGCCGGCAGCTCTACAGATGTCTGCTATCGAGGCGCCCCGCGCCAATGCCCAAGAAGATGCCACTCCTCTCGTAGAGTGAGCTCTCACTCCGAGGGGGCAACGTAAACGTTGGGCCTGGTAAGCTAAGACTATAGCCTCCACTAACCAGTGGGCAAGTCTTTGTTTGGAGACAGCCTTCCCCTTCTGCTGTCCTCCGAAGCAGACAAAGAGCTGGTCTGAGGTCCTGAAGCTCTGCGTACGGTCCACATAAATGCGCAGAGCGCGAACGGGACAGAGCAGAGCGATGGCTGGGTCTGCCTCCTCCCGGGGCAGCGCTTGCAAGTTCACCACCTGATCCCTAAAAGGCGTGGTGGGAACTTTGGGCACATATCCAGGCCGGGGTCTCAGGACAACGTGAGAGTTACCCGTTCCGAATTCCAGGCACGAATCGTCGACCGAAAATGCCTGCAGGTCCCCTACCCTCTTGACCGAGGCCAATGCGGTGAGGAGCACTGTCTTCAACGACAGAAACTTAAGCTCTACCGACTGCAGAGGCTCGAAGGGCTCCTCCTTCAAGGCCGTCAGGACCGAGGGGAGATCCCAAGAGGGTAACAGGTGAGGGCGCGGAGGATTTAACCTCCTTGCCCCTCTGAGAAACCTGATGACCAAGTCCTGCTTCCCCAAAGACTTACCGTCTACTGCCTCGTGATGCGCGGCAATGGCGGCAACATACACTTTAAGGGTGGAGGGAGACAGCCTTCGCTCCAACCCATCCTGCAGGAAAGAAAGCACGACTCCGATCGGGCATCTACGGGGGTCTTCCCGGCGGGAAGAGCACCAATCGACGAACAGGTTCCACTTCAGCCTGTAAGCGTGTCTAGTAGACGGGGCTCTGGCTGAAGTGATGGTGTTTACTACCGCTGGAGGTAGCCCACCTAGAACCTCCGCGTCCCGTCCAGGGACCACAAGTGGAGATTCCACAAGTCTGGACGCGGGTGCCAGAGGGTGCCCCCTCTCTGAGAAAGGAGATCCCTCCTCAGAGGAATTTGCCAAGGAGGGGCTGTCGCGAGGAGCATCAGTTCGGGGAACCAAGTCCGACTGGGCCAATATGGCGCTACCAAGAGGACCTGCTCCTCGTCCTCCCTGACCTTGCACAGTGTCTGTGCGAGAAGGCTCACTGGGGGAAACGCATATTTGCGTAGGCCCCGAGGCCAGCTGCACCCCAGTGCGTCCGTGCCGAGGGTCCCCTCGGCCAGGGAGTAAAACAACTGGCAATGGGACGTGTCCGGGGAGGCAAACAGGTCTACCTGAGCGTCCCCAAAGCGTCTCCAAATCAGCTGGACTGTCTCGGGGTGGAGTCGCCATTCTCCCGGAAGGGCGGGCTGACGTGAGAGCTCGTCAGCTGCACGATTGAGCTCGCCTGGGACATGAACGGCGCGAAGCGACCTCAGATGCTTCTGACTCCAGAGGAGGAGATGGCGGGCGAGTTGCGACATGCGACGGGAGCGTAGACCGCCCTGGTGGTTGATGTACGCAACGGTCGCAGTGTTGTCCGTACGGACCAGTACATGCTTGTCGTGCAGCAGCGATTTGAAGCGGCGCAGAGCTAGCCATACTGCTTGCAACTCGAGGCAATTGATATGCCACTGCAGTCGGGGCCCCGACCAGAGCCCCGCAGCTGCATTCCCATTGCACATGGCACCCCAGCCCCTGGCAGAGGCATCTGTTGACACAACAACATGCCTGGATACTTGCCCAAGGGACACCCCTGTCCGAAGAAAGGCAAGATCTGCCCACGGGCTGAAGGTCTGACGGCAGAACGGGGTAACAGGAACCCGGTAAGTGCCGTGTCGCCATGCCCATCTCGGGACCCGGTCGTGAAGCCAACGCTGAAGCGGTCTCATATGAAGCAACCCGAGCGGCGTGACAGCGGCTGCGGATGCCATATGCCCCAGGAGCCTCTGAAACTCTTTCAGTGGAACCGCCGTCTTGCGCTGGAAGGACCCCAGGCAGTTCAGCATCGACTGCGCACGCTCTACTGAGAGACGTGCTGAGAGGTTGACCGAGTCCAGCTCCATGCCGAGAAAAGAGATCCTCTGCACCGGGGAGAGTTTGCTCTTTTCCCAGTTGACCCGAAGCCCCAACCGGCTGAGGTGACTGAGCACCGTATCCCTGTGTTCGCACAACTGCGCTCGGGACTGGGCCAATATGAGCCAGTCGTCGAGGTAGTTGAGAACGCGAATGCCCGCTTCCCTCAATGGAACGAGGGCTGCCTCCACGACCTTGGTGAAGACACGAGGCGACAGGGATAGCCCGAAGGGGTTTGCACGCGCTCTCCTTTTATACCCGCGCTGCGGGGCGGGGTGCGCGTGGCGAAACACGCAGGCCAACTGTCATTGGCTTGTTTAGTTAACACTCGAAGGTGATTGGGCTCTCGGGCGAGATCCCAATTCGTCAGTCACGACTGACGTAACGTCGAACGTGACTGACTGAAAGGGAACAAAAAACATTGAGCCTTAAGACCAAATATATGCAGTGGGGAAAGACAAAGGGACACAATAAATAAGCTGGATGAAAATATAGAGAGAGAGAGATTATTTGTTTATCTTTTGGCGAAGAAGAGCTGCAGATAGATGTGGGATTCCAGAGGGACTCGTCTCACGAGGCCGAGATGAGAAACTGTGGTTCAACACTTCATGAAGATGTTCTGTTTGTTATCAAATCCAGAACAAACATGTTGTTGGAGCCTAATATGTGATAGTTTGAGGTATCTCTGGTTGTCATGTCCTATTTGAGTTTGGATGTGGTTCAAGGCCACATTAGGGCCAATTCTTGCACTATTCTGAAAGTTTCTTGAGATCCTTATAGTCTGGCTGTGCTCAGGCCCAAAATTCCCCTTAGTTACTCAACACCATCATCGATCACGACCTGTACAATAAGCATTGTACCATAAACACATGCCACTGACGCTCTACATCACGGTAATCCAGCACCGTCCTAAATGTAGCTTGAATCGTCTCCAAGATCAAGGCTGAGATATCCCCGAGCTTAAAGCACATTCGCTCAAATCAAAGACAGCCAGTGTTCGCTGCTTTGTCTCGCCTTCTTTCATTCTCTCTCTCGCTCATCCCGCTAAATGAGGAACATATGTCCCCACCCCATCCCTCACGGAATAAAACTTTCTCTGCTTGCCTTCATTACTTCCTCTTCGTCATCTGTCTCTCAGTCCACGCTTTCTGAGCTGTTCGTTCCTCTCTCCGATTCATTCCACTTTGATGCTACAGTAAACTCCAGAGAGAGGGAAAAATAGAGAAAGTTATGACCATGGGAGCACATTTACTTCTTCAATTCCATTTTAATTGCTACTTTTACAGTTTACTCTGCAATGTTACTTTATTTCACTGCTGATATTGTTAATGCTACTTATTTATCACATTATTGTAGTTTTACAATACATAGTTTCTCATTTTACGCAGCTATGCCTTTGTCAGTACAACTGGATGGTTTTGTTATGCCAGTAATTTACACAAAATTGTAATAAAAATTGAAAGCACGAGAGAGGGAGACGGAGAGAGATCAGATAGCAGTGTTCTCATTACCAGGATGATTAGCTGCTCTGGAACAGTAACAGAAAGGTTGAATAACACTACAACAGGAGATGTGAAACACTCGGTCACTCACTCACTCCTATAAATAAAGAGTTGAGCTGCACTGCTCATTAGCCAGAATACAACTTACTGCAGTTCCTCAAGCTTGGTAATATAACACATATAACAATATAACACAGAAAAAAAAACGCATTACACATTACTTTTATTATGTGTAGCTTCAACAAAAACCCCATTTATTGTTTTGATTAGGTGAGGTATTTCGAGGAAATACATAAAAGTGATTCTTCAAGTAATTGCACTTTTGTCTTGAAATCTTGAAAAACTACACTTCCTCAAATTCTGTTGCATCTATAAATGAAATATTTATCACATGCATTTAGATCTTATTTAAATCTTATTTATGTGTACATTTTCGACTTTTTTGTATGTAAATGTCACCATCATTCACATAAGCAAATACACATTTTTTGTTTTATGTGTAAATTTCACCATAATTTGCATAAGCAAATACCAAAAGGCCTGGAACGTCACAAGTAAAAATTTACACTTTTATAAATTGAAACACAAAGAAAATCTGAGAATGCATCATGTATTTGGCCTAGATTGCTGTCATCGCATCATTCGCATGAAAAAAAAATCCAAAAGCATGTTACAACAGTATATGGACGGTCAATTTTAACCATAAACAGCCCTGGTGTGACGTTTTTTATAACCATTTAGACTTATTAAATGAAATGACAGAAATGCAGCTTATAAGGCTTTTAAGTGCAAAATAGACAAAAAAGTGAAAAATATTTAAAAAACTGTAAAATATCTTTTACAGATATTAAAAAATATATATATATAAAATATAATTTAAAAAAATTAAAATATAATTTACATAAAAACAAAAAAGAATTAACTAATTCTTCCATTAAAGGTAATGTAAAATTATTTTTTACTAAAAAAAATCATTCAGGAGACAAAAAAGGAACTTTAAGCTATTACAACCTGTTTTAAAGACGTTTTCATTCAAATCATCATAGTGGATAGAAATGTTTTCCAAACTGAAGAATCACCCACAAAAAGATGATTCATGAGTTACTGGAATCAACTAGAACAATAATACATTTAACAAGCCAGAAAAATGTAAGCAAAAAAAAAAAAAACACTCCTCTGACGCATTTCTTTCACATTGTTGTGGCAGTACTCACCCCCTGTGCAGCTCCTAAATGAAGAAAGCATGTGATGCTTTGCCGCTCTAATGACAACCAGTGAGCAATAAAGGAAGCTGGGGTGAGGTCAAAGCAGAGTCAGGCTGTCAGCTCTTCATCTTTCCTCTTCCCCTCGGGTCACACTGATCTGACGGCAGAAAAAAACACTCTGAGGTGTCTAAAGCAAGTCTCTATGGGTTTCTCTTAGAAAAGCACCTGGATGTGTTTGCTTTAAAGCTTAATAGGTCAGAAACTGCTTGAATTATGCGTTATGTGTTAGATTTGTAACAGAACAAACCAGGGCTGTTTAGTGTACTACTAAAAATATTTCAAATGAAAACAGTGGGAGTGGGGATGGAGAGGGACATCGTCCCATCAGTGGCTTGTCACCCCACGTTCATTTCTTAATGAACACAGGCAGAGACCTGGACGGTCAGGGTCCTTATGCCAACATGGGGCCATTTCAGAGCTACAGTGTATTACAATTCTAAAATAAGAAAAAAAAGACTAATTTGTAAAGTTTAATAAAAAATATTGAACAAGAAAACTAATATCTAATTATTACTGCATGCCAAATTCATCAGCATATATATATATATATAAGGTCTGCCCATATTTCTAACCCTAATTGCCAATAGCTGTATAGTTAATTAAAATTATCTTGTATTTGTTGTATTGTGTTTCTATTGTATTATTCAACTGCCAACTGATGGAAAACAGTAAATAGCTGAAATTATAAATCAATTATGTAAATTAAGGATGATTTTTCCTTTGTAATGGGAACAGATTCACAAACCGCATACGAATGTACAATGTCTGTCACACAAAGGAGAAAAAAGGCTCTTCTTGTTGTCTGAATCAAAATTAACCTACTAATCTAACAGCTCAGAGGAATGAGTCCCTCATAAAGCCATGCTGAAGAGGGATTTCACAATCAATGATGCATTGTGGTTTTCCAGGCTAATACCAGAAAAGAGGAGAATATCAGGCCAAGAGCACAACCTCAAGCTATGAGACAAGATTTTTTTGTGGTTTACCTGAGGCAAAAGTGCAGTCTGGTCTATGTGTGACATTCAGAAGAACACAGGACATTCAATCAAATGAAAACAGTGGGAGTGGGGATGGAGAGGGACATCGTCCCATCAGTGGCTTGTCACCCAGCGTTCATTTCATTAATGAACACAGGCAGAGACCAAAAAGCGCACATTCAAGACTTTGATGGAAAGATTCATGTTTGGAGATGAAGGGAGACGAGAAAGAGAGAGAAGAAAGGATAGAGGGAGCGAGGGAGAGAGAGAGAGGGAGATAACACAGTGCCAGCAGCGCATTCGGGCAGATTACTGAGGTATATGCGGTTCACGCAAATTCATAAAGCTAATATCAAAGCAACAGCTGCAGGAGATTCTCCCAGGCTGAGGGGAGAGAACATGTCAGGACAGAAGCTAAAAGCAAAAAGATAAATGTAATCATCTTAATGGCAACTGGAGGAGAGTATCATGATGTGTGTGTGTGTGTGTGTGTGTGTGTTGGTGTGATACACACATCTGCCACTTCCACCTCGCTCTCATGCTGAAATAATAATTTCCTGAGAAGCTCTTGGTGCTGTCTTCAGGGTTTAATATTTTAAACAGGAGCTATCTAAAAACTCTAAATGAGTTCTGGGCCTCCTTAAGATTACTTTTCAAAAACATCTTAAAAAATGCAAACGCCTTCAAAGAGCCACATGAAGTGAGCACCAAAGTGACTTCCTCTTCTTCAATCTTATTTGAAAATCACTGTGATAATGGAGCCAAGTTAATTAAGGCCTTGTCTTGTTCCCCTGACTTGCACTGGTCAGCCTTCATTTCCTGTTATCCAAAATAGTAAATTCACATCCAAAATTCATTATAAACCCTATGAATCACATGTGTAATAGAAATGTTGGTTTCTGTATGTTTCTTTCATTTGCTCTTTAGTTCTTATCTTAAAGCATTAAGTGTATGTTAGACCAAATAAAGAATGTAATGCTTGAGCTAAAAAAACAGCCGAGAGGCTGCAAGAAAGTCACGTGATGGAAAATTATTTAATCGTCTCCTTATTCTGTTCTAGAAGCCTCGTCTAAGTCTTGATACTCATGTGTCAAAGATGCAAGACAAGTGTGAGACACATTCTTAGCTTCTAAGATGATTTGCATTAAATACTTAGAAGGGGAAATAGACAGATACCCAAAAAGGAGACATTATGTTGAGTATGAATTATGATTGGATGAGATGGAAACATCCTGGTTTGATTAGCATATAAATTCTGAGTCAAAGTGTTCCTCTCTGTTACACACACTGCAGATGCTATGTATGATTGCCTGACCTTCTTGCAAGAATAAACTCTCTATATTTTTATTCTACAATACTCAATACTTGTATGAGATTTGAGTATTTAAAGGGATAGTTCACCAAAAAAGGAAAATTCTGTCATTAATTACTCAACCTCATGTCGATCCAAACCCATGAGACCTTTGTTCATCTTTGGAACACAAATTAATATATTTTTGATGAAATCCAAGAGCTTTCTGACCCTCCATAGACAGCAAGGAAATTACCATGGTCAAGGCACAGAAATGCAGTAAGGACATAGTAAAAACAGTCCATGTGACATCTAGGGATGCGCCGATCCGATATTCATATCGGGTATTGGCTCCGATAGTGCCATTTTTCTCGGATCGGGTATCAGTCAGAGAGGGCCGATCCAAATCCAAGATTTTTATTTAATTTTTTTCCCGATTGTGCAAATTATTCTGTGTTACTTCTGAAACCATACGATAGCTTAATGTGAGGGATTATCAGATCCACACACAGAGATATATAAATTCGACATTTATTTAAATGGGGGAAAAAAACTTCACTGGTATCGGATCGGTATCGGTATCGGCCAATACTGAACCCTAGGTATCGGAATCGGTGGAAAAGGCGGATTAGAGCATCCCTAGTGACATCAGTGGTTCAACTTTAATTTTATGAAGCTACAGGAATATTTTGTGCACAGAGAAAACAAAAATAGCAACTTTATTTAAAAATTCAACGTTCCAAAGATGAAGGTCTTATCGGTTTGGATCGACATGATGGTGAGTAATTAATGACAGAATTTTCATTTTTGGGTGATCTATTCCTTTAAATACAGTACATAGTTCATAGTGAACATTCTGTCATTGTTTGCTCACCCTCATGACGATATTTTGAGAAATGTTGTTTGTTCACACAACTGAAGTCAATGGCCACCAAAACTTTGGTTCGGTTTGCATGGTTACCAACATTCTTTAATTTATTTCTTAGTTTCACTAAGCCATACAAGTTTGGAATGACATGAGCGTGAGTAAATTATGACATTTTATTCCTTAATATCATCCACTAAAAGCCTAAACATACCTAAAATTTAAAAACTCAAATTATTACAGTTTTTAAAAAAATCCTTTATGGATATCAGAAAAAAAAGAAATATCTTAAATCATGGTTTATAATAGCTTAAGTATGATTTGACCCCTTTAAACCATCCACCTTTTCAGAGCTGTTCTCAAAAGCCTTCTGAGCATGCCCAGTAACTTCTGCCCATCAGTACCGTTATATGTCACTGTCAGATATGGAGGACTGAGGGAGGAAAATAGGGAGAGGGGCAGCCATAATTTATAGCATTAAATATGAATCATGGATGAAATTATGTGGACCAGCAAGGCTCTTGGCCAGACCCTCCCTCCTCCACATGCAAGGACATGACACAAAAAGATGCCATGTCCTCAGGATGTAAGGCAATAAATTAAAAAAATTAGTGATATAGGGAGAAAGAGGTGGAGGAGAGGAGAGGAGGGCTTTGGTGCTACAATAGATGTAGCATGAACTGATGTACTGAGAAGAGACTATAGGAGAGGTTGCTGCAAGACAACACAGACCAAATGGTATCAGACGCAGTAATAAGAAAGAAATAACAAATTAAGGTGCAGTAAGCAAGATAAACAAAATTAAGAAAAGGTACAAAGGGAGATAAAGTTTTAAAAAATGAAATACCAGAAATACATACGTTCATTTACATGTTAAAATATATTAAAGTAACAGTTACAATACCACTCAGGAAGGGAGGAAGATTTTTATTTTATTTAAGTAATTGATTGGTAGGCTACTTTTATTCAGGAAGAATGCATTAAATTGATCAAAAGAAGCAGTAAAGACCTTTACCAAAAATGTACTTGTTTAACCTTAAATAAATAAATAGGTTACCAGAAAAATATTAAGCAGCACAACTGTTTTCAACATTGATAATAATAAGAAATGTTACTTGAGCACCAAATGAGCATAGAATGTGACACTGAAGACTGGAATAATGGCTGCTGAAAACTCAGCATAATATTTTGTGCAATACATATATGATAGGAAACAAACCGCGGGAACTACACATTTTCATGCATTCAAACACATGTACTTCTTAGAGTCATAACATTACTAGAAAGGTAATGGTCCGAAGACTGCGGAACAGTCTGGGCTCCACGACTCCCCTTATCTACACAGCCATTTATAGACACATCAAAGCATCCAATGGCAATACCTTGAGGTCGCTAAACTGCTGATAACCCTTCCGAAAATGCAATGGAACATTAGACGTCACCTGAATTGCTAATTAAATAGCTGCTTTTCATTCTGCAGATTAAGTTGCCTGTTGCTGTGGGCAAAGATAAATCATTGATAAAATATGACTTATGCAGCATTCATGAGACACATCAACACAGCATGCATGCAGGGTTCTGGATGAAGGGTACTTAAACAGGAATCAGATATAAAATACTAATGAACAGAATCAGCTTAGCTTAAATGTAAAGTTTTTTCCTCCAAATTTGTGAGAGACTATTGTGAAGCCTTTTATAGTGTAAGTTACCTTAATATTGTAAATGCTGTGAACCTGTGATGCTTGCAGTAAATTGCTATTTGTTTTAGTGGTCTTCATGTGTCAAATTCTAGCCATTCAAACAATGGTGTGAGTTTAGGGTGGGACTACCTGTTTGTAACATTTAGTACAGTTTGATGGCACAGAAATTACACACTTCACCTTTAAAATGCATTCATTAAAATTCATGTGTTTACTGTGTCCTAAATTGTTAGATCAACCGAAAGCAAAAAAACAGGTTCACAGAGGCTCTAAATGGATTTCAAGGTGCTCCCTTTTACTATTTTTTGTCCTCTTTTGACCTACATGTCATCTCTGTGATTTTCACTGCAATCACTTTAAATGATGGCTGTGCTAAGAGCCTTGAGGTGAACTAAAAACCATGCATGAAACTGTGCATCCATGTGTCATCTGTCAGTTTTACCTATCTTTCTCACACACACACACACACTTGTGCGCACAGCTCTTTCTGAGAGTCCTGAGGGTACATCTCTCCGAGTACCAGACACAGACAGCATAGAGTGCCTTTGAAGTCATCTAAAAAGTGCACAGACAACACCAGTGCCTTTACCTAAATGTTCTTTGACATGATGTCCTCAACTTAGCTTAAATTGAAATAAATCTAAAACAACACTAGAGCCCACTGACTTTTTACTGCATGAACAAGAAAACCATGAGACATTTTTTCTGAATATTTCCGTTGGTGTTCCACTGGAACATATACAGACTTGGAATGATGTTATGTAAATGATGACACATTTTCATTTTGAATTAAACTATCCTTGTAAGATTAACATGAACATTTGGCAGATGCTTTTATCCCAAACAATTTAATGCCTATTCACACAAAAAAAAAGTTAACTATAGCAATAACTACACTATTGTCACAATGCACTTAGAGGAACGAGGAGACGCTGGAGAATACTTTAACAAGACTTTAATGCCAGGAACCAAGGGAGACGAACTCAGGAAGACGTTTAACAGCGGACAGAGAACTAGGGACTGGGAACACTTTAAATACACACAGGAGGAGGGGATGACGAGACACACCTGGGAGCAATGAAACATCAAGGGAAACACCTGGGACAAATGAACTTAACTAATCAGGACAGGAACAGGAAACTAACCAAATAAGGGCATGGGAAGGCACATGGGAGCAAGACACACACAAAACATGGAACAGAGTCTGACAACTATATGGACGATATAACATTCTGTTTATTATAAATGTGCGCTACAGAATCATTCTTAAAAAAAAAGGAATTGATTGGAACTCGTTGTCACTAGCTGTGTCCCAATTCAGAGGCTGCATCCTTTGAAGGACATGGACTTTAAAAGTCACGCTTTCGAAGGCCACGAAGTTCAGACCAAACATTGTTAACTGGACTTTTATTAAAAATTATATTCAATGCTGAAAACAAAACAGGGTTCACAACCTGTCTAAATATGTTCACCTTGGTCTATTTTTGTACATAATAAAAGGTATAAACTATCTATAAAATCGTATCGTAGTACGATAACGGTAAACATATAAACCACTTTAAAGTGCTTTTTTTTTTTTTGTAATGTTCGATTTTCGATTAAGTTGAAACCTAATACTTACATTTAAAAGTATAATTCAGCATTTTCTCTCAAAACAAATCCTATCGTCACTGATGCACAATGAATCTAGGGATAGTTGTTTTTTTTTCTAAACAGTGACAGTCATCAGAACTCAAACTCCCAATTATGCATTACCGAGGGACTCATTACACTCATTTTCAAGCCACTGAAAGGACCTTTCCAAATCCAGTGTGACTACTGAGGTCACTGAAGACTAATCAAGCCCTGAGAACTCTTGTGAGAACCTTTCATCTGTTTGATTAATCATTCATGTTAAGTGTTTAGTGAGCATCTCTTCCTTTGTGCTGTGGATTATGCCTTCTGTCCCCAGGGCCCATAAAATACCCCTCATAATACCATCACACACACTAACACTCACACATATCACTTACCCCTCTTGAGTGCAGACAGCTTCCTCATGAATACTGCTCTCAGATTCAACCTTACTTTCAATAATCAATAATACTCTTAGTTTAGTCGTAGTAGTGTCACATGCTTAGCTGGGATAGCACTGAAATTATCAAGGTTTACAGAATGCACAAAAGCTTGTGTGATCATTTTGTGAGGCTATTTACTGATGCAGGATGAGTGAACCCATATGTGTTGACTGATTGGAACATGAGTGGGTGCTTCCAATACATTCTCTATGGGAGATAAGGGTCAGGCTTGGGGGATTGAGGGATTGAGAGTGGTGCAGAGCAAAAAAAAATTGCTGAACTTCATGCAAATGAGAGGCAAGAGTGCCAAACAACAGTCAATCATTGTGAGGTGAAGGCAAGCCAAGTTGATGACGTCGGTCGTGAGCATTTGAAAATCTGGTGCTGATAGTGCTGGAGTTTCTGGTGGATGGAATTTGAATAAGATCTAATCAAAATCTAAACCTAAAGAGATAGTTAACCCAAAAATGAAAATTCTGTCATCATTTACTCGTTCCAAACTCATAAGACTTTCGTTCATCTTTGGAAGACAAATGACGGTATTTATAATGAAATCCGAAAGATTTCTGTCCCTTCACTTAACTACTGTACCACTTTGATGCTGATGATTTGCGTGGTTAAGTCCAAATTTTCTGAAGAGACCTGATCGCTTTATATGATGAACAGATTTAATTTAGACTTTTATTTGCATATTATTTACATTATTTACATTGATCAGCAAACATAAACAGAAGCTCAACCAAACTTTTATTTCTTTTCAGACAGTTTATGGGGCAGATTATCAAAACAATATTACCATAATGACATCATACACTATTTCTAAACTAATACATTTTGACGTTTGCATCACCAGCTCCATATATATGGCTTTTCTGACCAGGTAAACTTGCTTGGTAGCTCACACAGCACTGCACTTGTGATGCAGAGCTTGAGCACGAGTCTCTTGAAACACGAATCATGATTTAAAAAATAAAAAAAACTCGTAGAAGCAAGCTAAAATTGCATGGTTGCTTCAGCAAATACATTTCCAGGGTTCTAGACTTATTCTTCCCACTGGTCGCGCTGGTGCGACTAACTCTCTCAATTCGTTGCACCAGCACGATTTGTGTTGTTGTTGTTTTTTTGCTACAACATGGGATTAATCAATACACGCTAATGAATCGTTTTTCTGTTATAATAGTTTATAGTTATATGCTAACGGGAGTTCCTCTTTTGCTATGTTATAAGTCGGGCTTCGGACGCTTTCACTCTCAAATTCGTGACCTTGATGTCACATTTTACAAGAAAAGATCATTTTCTGTTGTGCTTACATCTACTATACACCATAAACTTTTTAAGACTAAAACAAATGCTTGAAAGATGGAATCATTATTCTTAATGAAAACCATAACAACAATAAACCAGCTAATGACAAACTAGCTTATATAACGTTTATTAACAAAACAAATAAGACAAGGCATACAGTAGCATACACCATATGCAGTTTTATATCGCACATTCTTAAAAAATTGTCGCATTTGTGTAGGGCTGGACTATATGGCCAACATTTATATCACAATATATTTCTTAATTTCAGTCGATACGATATAATTCCGATATCGATATGAACACTATTTAAAAAAGCCTCGTAAAAACTGCATACAAAACCATATGATATTTTAGAGAAAAAAAACAGCACAAATAAATTAATGTTCACCTTTTATTTGTATTTAGCCTTCATACAAACAAGAAATGTGAAATCACTGTCAAATAATCGTCTCAGACTCACCTAATTAATATTAATATCTTTAACTTCAAACTATAGGCTAACATACACTACCAGTCAATAGGCCTGTCGCAATAATCAATATATCGACTTATCGCGCAATATATGTACATGAACTCAATAATTTTTGGTGACGCAATATATTGCCCATTATATTTACTTAAAAATTAATGTCACCATGTTTTGTACATTCCACTTGTGCCTTTGTCTTTTGCAGCTTCTTGTACATAACGTGGTGTAGTCATGAGGTGCTAGTTCAAATAAAAAAAAAGCTTCTATAAACAAAGTTTCATCTGCAGATATGATCTTGTTTAGGGATCTGTGCCTTTGTGCATACGGACATCTGACTGCGCTGTTACATTATGATTATATATTCAGTGGCATAAAATGGTCTTTAAAATGACAATAATATCGCTTATTGCAATTATTTCTGGGGCAATATATCGCACAACAAAAAGTTGTTATCATGACAGGCCTACCAGTCAAAAGATGTTTAATGTTTTTAAAGAATTCTATTCTGCTCACCAAGCCTGCATTTATTTGATCCAAAATACAGCAAAAACAGTAACATTTTGAAATATTTTTACTATTTAAAATAACTG
>NW_015667271.1:285541-305392 GCF_001515625.1 Sinocyclocheilus rhinocerous
AAATAGAAACCATTATAAATGTCTTTATCATCACTTTTGATCAATTTAAAGCATCCTTGCTGAATAAAAGGAATAAAAGTAAAAAAACAAAAAAAAATCTCACCGACACCAAACTTTTGAATGGTACTGTATATTCTAATAAGTTGCATATATATTACATAAGTTGCATACCTTTGAATATGTGCATTATGTCATAGTAAATGCAATGGATATATATTTATTTTATTAAGTGCACTACAAACATTATAAACAGTGCAAATCAATGAATCTTTTATCACCTGATGTGTGATATTGGAGAATGATTTTTTAAATTGTATTTACCACATTAATATCAGCATGTATGAGACGCAGCTCCTCTACATGAGCCATTTTCTCCTGCAGCAGAAGATCCATTTCCTGTTTGTACTCTCTCAGGTGCTTCTCTTCTGACTCCAGAGCTTCAAACTCACTCCTCAGTCGAGATTTGATCTTCTCCATCTGAATTGTCTTATTCCTGCAAAACCACACAAAACACAGTAAACATCCAGCCAATGCATGACAGCATATGACAATGCACTGCAAATGCAAAGTCTTCTGATATGGCGCATGTGGGTTTTAAACGAATAAGGCATATATTATGTGGTTTCAGTGATCCGATCACAGAACGCTTTAGACCCCGTGTGTGCACATCAATATTTAACAAAACCAGACAATCATGTGTATGTCTGAGGCTTGTATAAATAATTAAGAGCTGTTCCGCAGGAAATGAACCGTTTGCTCTACACAGTTTCGTGTCTAACCACAACAGGATGCTTATCGCACTCATCTTCGCCAAAATAACGGTGCGATCAGAGACTTTGTTAATGCAAAACTAGTGTGGTGTGTTTTCAGATTTAGTGCAAAGCTGCGTGTTTTTATGGTTTCAGCCCTTTGCTTTTGCATCATGACCGATAGATACAAAGAGACTGTCAAAGGGAATTTTACATACTATTTTTAGCCTAAACATGCAAATCCATGCATTGCTTATGAAATTAAATGATTAAGGGGAAATACGCCGTTTTTTTTAATCTAGGCTGTATTGGCCAGATGTTGAACACAGGCTAGCGTGTCTGCTTTGGGATCAATCTCAGCTTTTCTTACCTTATTTCTTTGATGTTTTCTAGCTTGCACATTATCTCTTGTTCGTCCGCCATGGTGGACTGTGAAACTGTGAGACTTCTGTGGGAATAAGAAAGGAGGTAAAGGTTGTAGCGGATACACGTCTCATAAGAAAGACAATAGAAATGCTAACCAGCTGTGGACAACAGCAATACGGCGCTGACTACATTTCCCACAATCCTCGACGAGGTTTAAAGGGAGAGTGCGTTAACAAACGTTTGTCGGCCGTTAATGATTTTCATATTATATGTTCTTATAGGAAATATTGGGCAAGCCATTAAAAATGTAGCCATCTAAAATACCACCTACGTTTAGTGACAGTTGGTAGAGGCAAAAGTGCATGGCAAAGGTAACTTATTTTTCAGAAACTTCATATTTTTAAAAGTATGAAATATTAAACAGTCGCTTGTAATTTAGTTTAGTACATGTTTATTAGAAAACAAAGAAAAAACATATCCAGTAAAACAGAAAACAACTATATCGTCAGTTGGTGTCTGAACTTATTCGCATGACAGCGTTTCACTTGTCTCAAGCATATCAATGTACATACGATAACGAGTTCCATATTTATGTACACTGGTATTTACATGGTACTCCACGGTACAAAAACTGTGGATATTTATTCATGCTTTGAGTGCTTGATGTTATTAGATGTCTTTGTATTCCCCATTTGCAATTTTGGTTTCGATTGCTCGTAGATAAATATCCACTTCTTCTCTGTAATTTATCCACTTCATTATCCAGTAATTGTTTTCGAGAAACCAAATGATTCAGTCTGGAATGAACTAAACGATTCAGACCGAATCGCGAAGCGCGTTTGAGAAGTTCATCGAAAAGAATCGACTCAAAAGAATGATTCATTCGCGAATCGGGCATCACCACTTCTGATTCAAAACAGACAGACAACAGAAAATACAAGGCACGAGGCTTGAAAGCTCAATTATTGTCAGGGAAATGTATCGCTAAACAGACCTTCGCTACTGAAAAGCGACATGATCCAAAAACCAGCAACGTTACCACATAGCTACCGAGATTTATAGTTAAACTAACAGTTGGACCAGTCGTGGCGACTCTACCGGCATTGTTCATAGGCTGATACTTGATTGTAAAGGATTCCAAAATAATAACAACTGCTGAATACTGTATCAGCCTTCTGGACAATTAGAGTCTGGCGGTCGTATCGGACAGCGCGTCCGGGGTATTTTTAACCCTCGGTTGCTGCATTACCGGGGTCCCGTCCACCCACGTGCTTCAAAACGCTGAGACGGAGGCAGCAAAAAACGCACTTTCTGCGGCTCTGCCCGTCCGAGCGGAGCGACAGGGGGCGTCCGACGTGTTGCCGAAGCGCAGGCGGTGGGTGCAGTCGGGGCCGTTGTAGGGAAGGAGGGAGGGAAGTGAGAAAGGGAGGGCGAGAGGAGAAGGAGGGATGGAGATGGATGATAGATGCTTATGTAGCGCGTCCCGTACGTTTGCCGTTATGCTCGGCCGCAGACAAACTTGCATCCTCCCGTGACTTTCTTTCTTTCCCCTGCTGCCCTACCCATGAAGCAGGACGCAGGGCTGGGCGAATGCGTGCCAGTGTTCCGGAGCGCGTCGTGATCGCTTATTTATCCGTCTGATAAATGGTTTTGGAGCTCGCCGCGCCCGCCAGTGCAGGCCCTGCGCTCCAGCGCTGCATCCCGCACATCCAGCGGGTTTTCCGGGTCAGAGTGAGCTGCAGCACCTCCGAGTCCAGCTGCGAAAGCCCCAACGCCGGCTCCAGTATCATCGTAAACATCGAGGACGGCAAGGAAGAAGATTGCACTAAAGCTAAAGTGAGTATGAGTGTGAGAGAGCGCGTGTGTCGCAGGAGAGCTGTGCAAGCACGACCGACACTCGCCATTCTTCATTTCATTACATTTTCGAGTCTATTTTTACTTTCACGGGCCAAATGAGGAACTTTGGTTATTACCTCTGTGATTCCGTAAAAAACATCCCATGTAAATGTTTCAGGCGAGGCGAAATGCTCTTTAAATTACGCGCAGAACTTGATGCTCACGACTCGCGTTTCACAGAGATTTACCGAGAGCAGTTTGACATACGCTCGTTGACTTTTGAAGATACAAGGACCTTTCATAGACAGTAGTTTTTATTTTTATTTTAAGATAATCAAATGTATGACTTTATCTGTAAACCTGACCCTCGCACAAACCTGTTGACTTTATAAGAGCTGAAGCAAAACATGATTTATGAGCCGTTCATATAGCGCAAGTCTTTGATATTTGTCATTATATTTTCAAACATTTGACCCTCACAAGTCTAGCCAGATTTGTACACACACATGCATCCTTGAAAATGGTGCATTTCCCTATTTTTAGGCAGGTTATCTTCAATATTAAACTTTTTTCTACTCTTTATGCATGCACTGAAAGCACGAGGCATTGCACTTGCAGGATGCTGGTCATGAGAAATGAAATGTCCTTGCTTGGGCCAAACAAAGTCAAGGCAGTTGAAGGGTGCGAACACCCACCCACACACACATTTATTTTGCATCCTGTAACATTATAAATGTCTTTATCATCACTTTTGATCAATTTAAAGCATCCTTGCTGAATAAAAGTATTAATTTCAATAATCTCTTTCCAAAAAGAAAAAAAAGAAAAAGAAATCATACTGACTCCAAAGCTTTTGAATGGAATAGTGTATATTGTTACAAAAGCTTTTTATTTCAGATAAATGCTGATCTTTGGATCTTTCTATTCATCAAAGAATCCTGAAAAAAATATACTCAACTGTTTTAAATATTGATAATCAGCAAATCAGCATATTAGAATGATTTCTGGATCATGTGACACTGAAGACTGGAGTAATAATGATAAAAATTCAGCTCTGATCACAGGAATAAATTACATTTTAAAATATATTCAAATAGAAAGCAGTTATTTTAAATAGTAAAAATATTTCAAAATTTTACTGTTTTTGTTGTACTTTGGATCAAATAAATGCAGGCTTGGTGAGCAGAAGAGAATTCTTAAAAAAAAAAAAAAATTTAAAATCTTAATGTTCAAAAACTTTTGACTGGTAGTGTAGGCTGATTATTCTTATAGATTGAAACAAATGTGCTTTGGCCAGTATAAAGAGTATGAAAAGTGCTCTTGAGTTGCTGCAGAAAAAAAATAAATAAATAAAAAGAGCAACGACAAAAACATGTTGCTGGAGACGGGCTTATTGAAAATGCAAACTGATTGTCTGCCAGCAGGAGGCGCTTTGAGAGCGGTAGATCTAGCAGTTTCTCCAGTAGCGGCTGTAATCAAATCAGCTCCGCTCATGAACGCTTCTTTATAAGATAAAATGAAAATGCCATCGAAACTTTTCTGAAGACAGTCGGTTCCCTTCAAAGATGCATGCATATAAAACAACCGCGACCTGTTTTGATTTTGAAACGTGCAGTGCTCATGTTTATTCAATGAAGTCAAACGCCACAAATAAATCAATGTATGGGAAACACTGGTAATGTATACCGAAATATTGGAAATGCGTTTAAAAATCATATCACCGTTATTGAAAAAAATTATATCGCGATACATATTGATATTGAATTATTGTCCAGCCCTACCATATTTTTACAGGGTGTGAATGCTCTTCATGATGTGTGTGTATACAAGCACTCAAAAGAAGCCTGCATACGAGTGCCGAATTGAAATAGTAGAAATACTGTTATCGTTAAAATCACTTTAGTATTGACATGGTACCAAAGTAAAGGTACATGTGGCATCCTTTTTTACACCATTTGTTAAAAAAGAAATATCGGAAATGTGTTTAAAAATCATATCACCGTTATTGAAAAAAATTATATCGTGATACATATTGATACTGAATTATTGTCCAGCCCTGGTCGCAGTCTAGAGACCGTTTGATTTGGTTAACTCTGTCAGTTAGGTTTAGGGTAGGGTTTGGTATATTATTCCGAACACAATAGGGCATTAAGATTTAGCCTCACTAACCGGACATTTCATTTCTGAACTGCTGTGATATGTACAACAATCAAAGTAATAAAGCATTGCCAGATTGACGTTCATCTATTTCAGAAATAAACAAACAAAAAACAAAACAAAAAAACATGTTTTTTCATGCACAAAAAACATGTGCCACTCACTGGACATTTTACTTTGAAATTGTCAAAAAACGTGCAAGAAGCAATGTAATATTTTGCAGAAATATCATGTTTTTCCAATGAGTTTGGGTTGGTTGTTTTAAAGGGGTCATATGATGCGATTTCAAGTTTTCCTTTCTCTTTGGAGCGTTACAAGCTCTTGGTGCATAAAGAAGATCTGTAAAGTTGCAAAGACTAAAGTCTCAAATCCAAAGAGATATTCTTTATAAAAGTTAAGAGTCAACCACAAATAATGATCTTTAAAATAGCATCATATGACCCCTTTAACTAAAGATTGCATTAGGACATTTTGATTACAAAAAATATAGTCAGACGTCTTTTTCCTATGAAGCACAGATGCTTTTTGGATCATTCTCAAATCATAATGGAGAACATGATCATCAAGCTCAAAATAATGAATAAATAAATAAAAATAATAAACAAATAAATAAATAAACATACAAAATGTGTGAAATTCGTATTTTAAAATTTAAAATAAAAGCAATGAAAAGATTTTTTTTACACCACAGGACATCAGAGTTAGGAGGAAGGTATCACAAATATCTGATTCTCATTGTGCACTTCACAAGATCATTGAATAAAAAGGACTCTGGAGCTTGTTTCATGAACAAGTGGACATTAAACGAATGGTTTAACCTAACAAAGCCAAACCCAGCGTTAAGATCATTCTCTCATTCTGTCAAACTGTTTCGCTTAGTACCACCAAATTCTCAATTTATCTTTAGAGTACGACATAATGATCTGACAGCACCCTTTGAAAAATGCTCACAAGCTTTTAAAATCTGAGACCTGAGTCTGCCAGCCACCCTACTCAAATACAGGGGCAGTGCCATGTCAGTGTGGATTCTGCCATGCAAATGGCACCACTTATATGAAGAGAGTGCCGTTAATGAGTCTGGAGATATTTTGCGTGAACAGCTAATCAATGTAAGCCCTTGTGAGCATTACTTTTCAGCACTCATTGGGAAGCACTTCTCTCTTGAGGCAGGTGCCCTCCGAAGCAAATGAGGAAAGAGCCCCCTAAAGTCTGACGCACAGACGCACCTCCCGTCCACAGCCCTTAATATGAGCTATCCATCCTCCTCCATGCCCTATGAAATATGCCTGTGAATTACCACTAATGGGACCGCAAATGCAAGCTCGGCTCCGACTGTCAGGGTGATGCATGCAGGGACAGCAGACGGACGACCCCTCTTATGACTCAGGGCTGGTGCTGGGGAGTTTTGTTGCAGGTATTGAATACCTTCATCCAAAGTCATTAGCTTAGCACCACAAATAGCACACAAGTTTCCTTGTCACTATAGTTGGGAAAGCTGTTACAATTGAAGCTTTATGATGTAGCTTAATGATACTTAAAAACTACCCAATTTATGGCAAAAAAATTTATTCAAGGAGGCAATATATTTTTTAAATATAAGAATGTCAAAAGATGCGATATTATTTATTGACTGATTGATTAATTGTACTTTTATTAAGCAAGGCTGCATTCAACTGATCAAAAGTGAAGAATTTTATGTTGTTACAAAAAGTAAATGTCATTTTTTTAAACTTTCTATTCATCAAACAATCTTGACAAAAAATGTATCAGGTTTTCCATAAAAATATTAAGCAGTGCAACTGTTTTTAACATTGATAATAATAAGAATTTTTTTTTAAATCAGCATATTAGAATGATTTCTGAAGGATCATGTGACACTGAAGACTGAAGTTCCTACTGAAAATAAATTACATTCTAAAATATATTAAAATAGAAAAAAAAGTTATTTAAAAATGTATAATATTTCACAATATTACTGAGTATGATTAGTATGATTACTTTTTTCAAAAACTAAATTTAAAAAATCCTACCGTCCAAAAAACACTTGGCTTAAAAACAATGACAATCTCAATCACAGTAACAGCTTTAAACTTCAACTGGTAAATTTGGTAAATACTAAACACTAAAACGAAACTACTTAATGAGTTGAAATCATAGTGACAAACAGTTTTAACAAATGAATTCTATCAAACTGGACTTTGATGTGCTATGAATTCATATCAGTTCATTCAGTTCAAAAAACAATTCACTGATTGGTTTTTAAACTAAACAAATTGATTCCTATGACAGTTCATATGCACGACAGAGTGCGTGTTGATTATTACCTCTGCAAAAAATAGTGATGTTGGAAAATTGATACTTGTTACAGGAAATGCATATTTTGACAATAGATACTGTTGCTACTATCAGTAACATAACATTTATAAATGATTGAACTGAAAGCTACTAAACTGCCTGTCACTTAGCATTTAAATGAATAAAGGGTGCCAAACGATACCAATTCAAAGAATAAGTTGTGACGTGAATTCATTCTGCCTTGTAAACGATGATCAACCGATATAGTACATCATTAGGTCTTCTGCAATTTTGTATTAGCAACAGCTATTAGCTACAAATTGAGAGCCTTAGTTAGTACACTGAGGCATATTAGTCACCCGCAAGCAGAGACAGAGTATTTCTCCTGCTTAATGAGATGTGACGGGCTGCCTATCTGTTCCAATGTTGCACATAAATAAAGACACCTAATGCATTGCTTTGCCATAAGTTGATCTGAGGCAGCTGAGATCTTATAGGAGAGGGGGAAGGTTCATGTAACAGAGCATGCTGTTTGCACTGTATGATCTGCCACTCCTAAGCAAACACTGTCATTGTTCCTTTGCTCTGTATAAAGGGAGCCATCTGGAGCCGTATTTGGAGCAACCGCCATGTGACTCTAACATCTAACAATCCTCAAACTGACAGACATCTTATCTGAGCACAGAGTAAAGGTAAGCTTGAAGTCTTAGTCAAAACACTTGAATTGAACACCATCATTTTCAAATAGTTTTTCACCAAATGACAACAAAAAGATGGACGGATTGTTGTAGATGTAGCGACAGCTCACTCCATTGGTTTAGAGTAATTCTGGTTAAGCATGAAATCAGACATGCAGTGGTGCATGGAAATGGAGTAAAAACACATTGTATAACTGTGCAGATAAACTAATGCAGATAACACAGCAGATGATGAGCTACTTCCCTCGAGACAGCCCATATAACACATCACTATCTCTATGTCTCTCAGTCCCACACTTTACCTTTTCATATGCCACCCTGGAGATGAAATAATGAAATTCTCGAAAGTGCAGATGTAAAGGCATGAAGGGCATTAGAAGTGCCATGTTAACCTCAATAAAAAGCCCTGTGATCACCAGGTTTCCATTTGGGAGAGATTTTTAAAAAATCACCTTTTGATTTTAATGTACGACTGCCAAAGTCCCACAGGCCACATTCACCTTTACTTCAGTGGTACAAAGACATTGTAAAAGCCCAATACAATTAAAAAACCAATATAAATACTCTTGAAAAATTGAGTCAAATGGGCTTTTGATCAGGATGAGCCAAATGTAATGAAATCCTTTGCTTTTAAATGCAACCGTTTCAATATTTATACAGATGCAAGTATTTTATGACAAATTAGCAATGTTAAATTACACAAGCAGTAAAATACTTTATATCACATGCAGAACTGTATATAGACTAAAGGTAATTTATCTAGTGAGTTAGTGAAAATCTCAGCTAGATTATATTGATGTAGGCCCGGAGACTTCGACTCTGTACCTGATTCAGTAAAGCAAAACTGGAATCAATTAGACCTTCTGGCAGAGGTGAAACACACAAGACATGTCCCAATACTGGAAAACTGGTGCCTGTCATGGTGCTTGTCTCATTCCAACACTAAAAGCCTTGAAAATCAATCTAACTGTACGTAAGGCTAATGTGATCTCTTAAAGAGAGTACAAGAGTCTTCCCTGAGAGTGATTATCAAGAGAACATGGAGTGAACATGTGTTTTGATAGCCTGTCTACACATGTGTGAATAAGGAGTCTGAGTTCACTGGGTCTACATGAGAGTGCATTTTTCAAAAGACAGACAGCAATCAGCGGCAGCTACCTTGTGAATCAATATGACAAAATTATCACTCTTAATTACCTGCCTTCGGTTGGGATAGACTGCCTGTGGCCCTATATAGGACAAATGGTTTGAAGTATTCCTTAAATTACAATACAAATAAACCATTTGTGTTTACTGCCTTAGGAATGTTAAAGGGAAAGTTAGTAATGCATGTGGTAATAAAAATGAATTAATAATAAAAAAAAAACATACAATTTGAAAATAACAGAATTCCACCAAGGAGAAAAAGAGAACGCAAAGGAATAGTTCACCCAAAAATCAGCATTTATTGAAAATTTACTCAGGCCATCCAAGATGTAGATGAGTTTGTTTCTTCATTGAAAGAGGTCTGAAAAAAAAAATCACTTGAAATATCACTTTCTCACCAATAGGTCCTCTGCAGTGAATGAGAGTCCAAACAGCTGATAAAAATATCACAATAATCCGCAAGCAATTTACATGACTCCAGTCCACCAGTCTTATGAATAAAAAGCTGCAAGAAACTAATCCATCATTAAGGTGTTTTAATGTTTAATCGTCACTTCTGGCCATAATAATCCATCCCCTGTTGTCCTCTCACATCAAATCTCAAGACATATTTGTTTAGACATTTGTTTAGAACTGTTGTGGACTGTTTTCGCTTGTAAACAGCCATGTAGCAACTCATAATGTAAGAACTGCACATAATGTAATAAGTATTACATTATAATTGTAATAATGTTTAATGTAATAATTTTCTCAAAACGTAATAAAATCTTGAGCTCATAATGTAATAATAATTTTTCTATGTAATAAAATTTTTTCACATAATGTAATAGGTTATTGTATGAGACATTTATTACATTATGAACACACTGTGGCAACTTATAATGTAATCACAGTTCATAAATTAATACCAGCACATAATTAAATGTTTACAATAAAATAATTATCTTTCAATATAATAAATTTGAGCACAAAACGTAATAATAGTTTTCTGTAAAATAAGCTAGGCCTATTACATTAAAAGAAAATTAGGCTTATTAGGCAACACTGTGATCTTTTATTTTTTATAAAAAGCTTACTAATTTTGTGATCATGATGTGCTTCATCATTTTTAGCTGCTTTGACCCAGAAACACAAGTTTTATGAAGCAAATATATTTAGAATTTTTGAATATAAACGGTTGTTATAAAAATTTGTTTATATTCTACACAAATGTATAGGCTAATGTATTTATAATTTTGGTGATATGATTCTCTATAGAGACGCTTTTATCTTCCAGAGGTAAATGTCACATAACTGACACATTCTTCACAGGCTGTTATACTGATAAGCACAGAAATGATGCGTGATTGTAAGTTGTACTTTATTTTCCAACATATCCTCTGATGTACATTCATGTTATAACTTGTATTAAAGTGAAGACATTTTCATTTAACTTGTGCTCCGTGCTGCTGTTGCCTGAGGCAGATAACGCAATCTATCCCAGACTACATTAGACTTTGGAAACTTTTATTTGTTTTTTCCAAATTTGTTCATAAATAATGCCTTCAATTCAAGGACGCAGAATTTAGTAGGGGCGCAACTGAATTGTTCCTAGCAATATTATGATCAAACAATTAAAATGTATTTATATATGTAACCACTGTCGTTGTCATCATACCACAGACATTACCTGAGAAGTTGGAAGTAAATACGTCAGCAAACTGTGCTCTTTCAAGGACGTGCATTTAATGCATGGCCAAAGTAAGAACAAAGTAAGAACATGATCTAAGTGTTTAAAACATGCAAAGTAGGACTGCCAACTGTTCCATCATTCCATTTTAAATCCATACGGAAAGCAGTTTGTTGTGTCACACCCAGTTTAGGGTGCTAAACACTCACCAAAAAAAAACAAAAAAACAAGTGCACCCTTAGATGAAACTGTAATAATAACATATTTGGCAAACTCTTCTGTGCATATTTGCATTTGTGCTCTGGAAAGCATCAGATGTTTCTATTTACAACATTTGTAGTGTAGCCAATCACCGACACATCCGTTGAACCGATGAACTGAGATGAATGACAGGCTCAGTGCATTTGAAATTATAAAGGGAGCACTTTTTGCATGCATTCTAGGCTGTAATGCATTCAGAATTTTAATAAAAGGTTTTTTTTTTCATGATGCTAAGAGGAACAATGTCCCCTCACTAAAGTTCAGCTATAGTTTAGTTATTCTATATAAATGCTAAAATGAATCTCAGACGTGAACATATTTGCTTTGCTTAATCCATTCATGAATTAATTCTAAAAGGAAATATCTATTTCTTTTTAGAATTAATGTGTACATGAAAAGATTAAGCAAAGCTTCAATGTTCATGTCTGAGATTCATTTTGGCATTTATCTCTATATCTATATCTCTTATATATATATATTATACACAGGCTAAATAACAGCACAAATATTTTGACTGTCCCTTATACTGGGCTGCTTATACTTTAGGAAGCATAAAGTGCTCCAAAATCTCCTGGTAGACGGCTGCATTGACTTTGGACTTGATAAAACACAATGGACCAACACCAGCAGACGTCATGGCACCCCAAATCATCACTGACTTCGGAAACTTCACACTGGACTTCAAGCAGCTTGGATTCTGTGCCTCTCCAGTCTTCCTCCAGACTCCAGACCTTGATTTCCAAATGAAATGCAAAATTTACTTTTATCTGAAAAGAGGACTTTGGACCAATGAGCAACAATCCAGTTCTTTTTCTCCGTAGCCCAGGTAAGATGCTACTGACGTTGTTTCTGTTTCAGAAGTGGCTTGGTAGCCCTTTTCCTGAAGACGTCTGAGCGTGGTGACTCTTGATGCACTGACTCCAGCTTCAGTCCACTCCTTGTGAAGCTCTCCCAAGTGTTTGAATCGGCTTTGCTTGACAGTATTCTCAAGCTTGCGGTCATTCCTGTTGCTTGTACACCTTTTCCTACCCATTTTCTTCGTTCCAGTCAACTTTGCATTTAATATGCTTTGATACAGCACTCTGTGAACAGCCACCCCTTTCAGTAATGACCTTCTGTGACTTACCCTCTTTGTGGAGGGTGTCAATGATTGTCTTCTGGACCATTGCCAAGTCAGCAGTCTTCCCCATTATTGTGGTTTCAAAGAATAAGAGATACCCGGAATTTATACTGTAGGGATGGTCATTTAATGAAACTCAAAATGTAAATATACTAATATTTTGAGATAATGAAATTTTGACTTTTATGAGTTGTAAGCTCTAAATGTTTTACTTTTTATGAAATGTTTTACTTTACATGTAATGAATCAAGAATATATGACAGTTTCACTTTTTGAAATAAGTTACAAATTTTTTTTCATGATATTCAATTTTTTTTAGAAGCACATGTATATATATATATATATATATATATATATATATATACACGTAGGCTAAATAACAGCACAAAAAATTTTACTATCCCTTATACTGAGCTGCTTATACTTTGTTCCCACCAATGTCAAAATCAAAACCTACGCCCTTGCTTCACATAACACAATTGATTCTTAACTATAATACTATTACTGTAGCAGTTTAATAGAATTATATTTAACAAGTCTTCTTATTATACCTACACTGATTATACTCATTTATAATTCATATTCATATTTTAGTTGTTTGTTCTGCTTTCTCTGATGTGTTCTAACAACATCAGAATTCTGGGACCCAGAATATTTTCTTATTTTGACAATATTTTTGTTGAGTTTATAATGTAATACATTTCTCATAATGTAATAATTGTTATTACATTATGAGCTCAAGATTTTATCACGTTTTGAGAAAATTATGAACATTTTATTACTATAATAATGTAATACATTATGTGCAGTTTTTACATTATGTGCAGTTATTACAGCACTTGATCTGTGCATATTTCTCTCCCGATTCAGATGAGACAACCTTTTTCACTTGAGAAAGCAATATTATGAATATGAATTGTACTACTGAAAATAATAAACTTAATTAGTTTATAAACTATTAATGTATAATATTTAATAATAATTAAATAGCATTGTTATATGTATTATTACAATTATTATAAATCAATAAATTAACAGAAATTAAAATAACATTTAGTTCAACTACATTAAGCACACCACCGCTTCACAGACAAACATACAGAGTCTGTGTGTGTGTGTGGGTGCTGAAGATTTAGAGCGGAATTCTGCATTATCTGCTCTAATGGGCAGTTGCATTATTTATGATTCTAAGCAGTCTGAAAACTATCTGATTAAGCATTTGAGATGTCTGATAAACATTTGACATGCTAATCCCTTGTGCTTGGGATGCTAATTTGCCCTTAATGTGTACTTAATCAGAGCTCTAATTGACTTATTTTTGCAGGGACATAAGCTGTAATCCTGTAATAGTTTCTGTGAAAACGCATCTCGGTTGCAAACCAGATGCACTATTAAATAGTTTTTGAATGTGCATACGTGACATGATTAATGTTTCATAATATAAAGTTATTAAAAGTAAACCTCAACATTTGTGCCAGTGATAACACCTGATATTAATGATATCCCTCAGATATTAAACAAATTCATCTTTGTCATCTTTGTTAGCTTCACTGTGGTTAGCCTGAGGTAAGGTGTGGTCAGTTCAGAGCTACGAATAAAAGTCTAACTTGTGTAAAAACAGCTGTGCTTACATTTAAAGAAGTTATCAGGCCAACTGTATTAGGTGAAAACAGGCTGTGAAACACAAATGATGAATATGAAATGAAAGCAATAAAACGTAGTACAAAGCTTATTTTACAGGCTATATATCAATCATGGACATTGGAATATTTAACGCTTATTTCATTTGGCAGCAAAATTCAGTTGTCAGTCCTGTTTTACAGTGCTAAATACAGTTAAACTAGTTATTTTCCAAAGTGATAACTGCATTTTGTAACACAACTGATGCCATGACTTGCAATACGGCAAGAGTCAATGTGCATTGCACGTGTGTTGCGTGTTTTCATGTGGAGATTTGATAACTCAACAGAGATGAAGAGTTAAACTGTGGTTTATATCTGAAGGTTTTAGATTTAGTCGCTGTACAGAGCTGCTCCCATCAGATTACATTAGCAAGATGTACAAAAAATGAGTACAAAAAAAACGGTAGTGATGCATAAATCACAGTTCACACAGAAGTGACTTTAAAACAAAGCAGCATTCTGCTGGACTGGACAGCACAGCATTTTTGCGTGATCAACTTTAAACATTAATGAAATCTGCACTTTATCACTGGATTTTATCTGTATAATGAAAACGGTAACAGGATAATGGATAAAGGCTTCAATAGGAATTCACCATGTTTACCAACAGAAAGATGCTTGGTTTGAAAGTGTCTTCTGTGTGAGCTGTGCTCCATACATCGCTACACTATTGGACCTTTTTGTCTGCAAAATGTCACTAATATGAACGCACCTTGAGAGTCACACGGTTGTCAAAGCCAAAGACTGAACATATCCACTGAGAGTGCTTCCCTACTTTAAAACCAAGTTTTTAGGCCTCTCTCCATAGCAATGCTTGTCCTCTCCATCAAGCAGATCCTGGAGGAACCAATTCTTCATGTTTAATGCACCTAAACAGGGGCAACTCTATTTATATCTATAATTCAGTGCAACCTCCCCTTTAGTAGTTCTATTTTTTGGATCGTGGGACATGACCGTGGTGTCCGAGTCTCCTGTGTGCCCTGAAACACTGGGGGCCACAAACCTCACATAGTCCTCATTTGTTGGGTTATTTAAATATGTGTAAATGTAATCCCCCTACCCAAGGTTCGGTTTCAGGGAAAAAGCACATCTACGCAAGCACAAACAACTATAAGACACCACAGAGCATCTATATTTCACATCCTGAGCTTTGAAAGCTGATTTTTTTTAATAAAATGTGCTTCCTTTCAAAGTGAGCTCCTTTAAATCACAGAGATCACGTTTCCGTAGGAAGAGGAGCAACTTCAAATGCCAACGCATTGCAGAGGAAAGTGAGGAATATTTTATGTGCTCCATACATCGCTACACTATTGGACCTTTTTGTCTGCAAAATGTCACTAATATGAACGCACCTTGAGAGTCACACGGTTGTCAAAGCCAAAGACTGAACATATCCACTGAGAGTGCTTCCCTACTTTAAAACCAAGTTTTTAGGCCTCTCTCCATAGCAATGCTTGTCCTCTCCATCAAGCAGATCCTGGAGGAACCAATTCTTCATGTTTAATGCACCTAAACAGGGGCAACTCTATTTATATCTATAATTCAGTGCAACCTCCCCTTTAGTAGTTCTATTTTTTGGATCGTGGGACATGACCGTGGTGTCCGAGTCTCCTGTGTGCCCTGAAACACTGGGGGCCACAAACCTCACATAGTCCTCATTTGTTGGGTTATTTAAATATGTGTAAATGTAATCCCCCTACCCAAGGTTCGGTTTCAGGGAAAAAGCACATCTACGCAAGCACAAACAACTATAAGACACCACAGAGCATCTATATTTCACATCCTGAGCTTTGAAAGCTGATTTTTTTTTTTATAAACATGCACTTTCTTTCAAAGTGAGCTCTTTTAAATCACAGAGATCACATTTCTGTAGGAAGAGGAGCAACTTCAAAATGCCAACGCACTGCAGAGGAAAGTGAGGAATATTTTAAAACCCATGGGGTTCCCTGTGCACAGATTTAAGCCATGTTCCCATCCAGCTGACTGAACTGATGGGTAGAATCTGACAGAGCGAGAGAGAAACGGAAAGAATGAAAGAATTCAAGGACATAGAGGTTTTGAGGACAGAATAAAAGACAGAATGAAAGCTACAGGTGGCGGAAGATAAAGCGGCCTTTGTGCATTTTCAAATGAAAGACCACAGAGACTTGCATTAGGCTCGATACCGTTTCAAAATGTTACATAGTAAACCGAGGTGACAAAATATTACTGATAACAACAGCAATGAATATAAGATGCTAAAACAAAACTCATTATGTCTCCTGAATATCTGGGCTAAAATAAAATAACTAAAGAGCCTTTATCCACAGGCAAATCCTATTTTAAGGTGGCAAATGACACTTTTGATTAGCGTCAACTTGTGGCATGTACTGCCCCCTGCTGACTGAAACAAACGCTACATAATACAAAACAAAAGTGAAACTGAGAATAGCAGGAGTCTATAGCATTTTTAGACCAAGGACCCCTTCGTGGAGATGGAGCAGGGACATATTTTGTAAAACTCGGTGTTGTACAAACAGCACCATATTAAAGGGATAGCACACTTCAAAATTAAAATTCTGTCTTCACCTGCCCTCCTCGTGTTCCAAAAGAGTTTGAGTTTCTTGCTTCTTTTGAACACAACATAAGATATTTTGAAGAATGTTGGTAACCAAACAGTTGATGGTAGCCATTGACTTCCATAGTATTCTTCAGACAGAGTATCATCTTTCGTGTTCAACAGAAGAAACCCATTCAGGTTTAGAATAACTAATCAAAAAATAATTGGCAGGCCGCCTTTTGAAGACCGTGGAATATAACGCAGGGGCCTTCAAAGTCACGTTACCAAAGACAACACAGGATCAGATGGGACTACAATCTGTTGACTGTTGACAGGGACAATATCCTGTTTTGTTCTTGAAAATACTCTGATACAGAAAAAAAGGAAGACTATGAAAATCTTTAACAATGGCCATATAATTCTGTCTCTATGGTAACCACGAACTACATTTAATAGCTCTCAGTAAATGAAACTGTAAAGATGTAACATTTTATAGCATGAACTGCGCTGACACCTAGTGGCCAACTCGGATATTTTAGATGTCTGCACATCATGTCAGCATGCTAAAAAGGATACAAAAAAATACCTTTTCCTTTAGAATTCACTTTTTATTTCTAACGACATTACATAAATCAAAAGCATTTCAGTTGAACAGTTCATATTTTAACATCTACCACACTCTAAAGGTCTGTAAAAATGTGTTAATATGAAAGAATTTTCCGCATTTCTTTTTTTCACAGGCGTTTTTACCTGCATTTTAAATTATGCATTGTGTTTTAAGGTACACTGTGATGTTAACAGATAATGTCCAGGCAGAAATGACCATTTTTCGTTTTTTCAAATTTTTTTTTTCTTACAGTGCAGTACAAAACAAAACCTTTTGTTTCATATGTAAATACCATCGCTACTGTAATTACCAATACGCCTGCTCTCAGTATCAAAGTTATCATGATCCAACAAAAAATTTAAAACATCTACACTACACTATTAAAAATAAAGGTGCTTCAAAAGGTTCTTCAAGCGATGCCATAGAAGAACCATTTTTGGTTCCACAAAGAACCATCTCTTTCTTACCTTTTTGTAATCTGAAGAACCTTTTTTCACCACAAAGAACCTTTTGTGAAACAGAAAGGTTCTTCAGATGTTAAAGGTTCTTTATGGAACCATTTAGACAAAAAGGTTCTTCTATGGCATCGTGAAGCACCTTTATTTTTAAGAGTGTACCGTTCAAAAGTTTGGGGTCAAATGGAGATGTTTATCAAGAAAGGATGTATTAAATTGCAGGATGCATTAATCGATACTCTCGGTCTATAAAATAAATTCCCAGAAGTGAAATAGCCCTTCGTGCAAATATCACTGTATAACCTTAAATGCTACAGGTGCACTTTTCAGGGCTGGTTGTATTTGTAATGCAATAAACACAAAACCATAGCCTACATTATTTAAAAATAAAACACATACCATCTGGGGTGTCATACGAAATTATGCAAGTGAAAACTAGGTAAACCACTGTAGAATGTGTGTAGAAGGAAGGAAATGCCTCACGTTTGGAATGGATCTGCTCACTGAGGGGAGAGACGTGCTGACAGGGTGATCGACAGCTTACACAGGCTGCAGCTAGTAATGGAGAACTGACACTGATTCACTCTCGCCCATTCTGATGGACTCTCACCCAGTCAATGTTTAAAAAGTTGCTGGCTTTTGGTAACAACCTAAAGAGCACGGCCCTGGCTCACGTTGCACACTAGAATACTGGTGTGGTGCTTTCTTTATATCGTCACTGTCTTTAAGGTACATGTTCTCATTCGTTAAACTTGAGGAAATCAATGCCAGTTTCCTGGCTTGATCTATTTTGAAGCCATAGACCAGTTCAAGTTCTTCCAAAAAATGAAAATACTGCCAGCATTTACTCAGCTCTATGATTTGCTTTTTTATGTAGATCAGAAAATACGATTTTTTGGGGGGGGGATCATACAGTAACTTAATGGGGTCCAATGTTGTTTTGAACCCCACTGACTTTTATATCCTTTTGTGTTCCACATAAGAAAGATCAGCTTTTGACATGGCATGAAGGTTAATAAATGATAGAATTTCTATTTTTGGCTGAACTGTCCCTTTAAATGTCTGTTTTCATGCATCTGGCTCATTGTAAAATGTCAGGTAGAGTTCATTCATTCATTAGTGTGCATTGTTGCACATTAACTCATGAATACGCTTTATCAGTCACAGGATAAGATTATCCCTGCTGTTTAACCTTGCACAGCATCCCGCCGTGCAGCTAGTGAATTGTCGATGGAGTTCGCTGTCAATCACAATCAGTGTGAACGTAAACAGGAGAAACTGTCAAACAGAGATGGCAGAACAGTACTACAACTGACAATTTGTCCGAGGCTCTGCTGCAACTAAAAGACATTGTACTTGACTACACGAGAAAGAAAGTCTTTGATATCACTCGGCATGAACCCTGACATCAACATCCTGCCAGCTGATAAGGCCAGATGCAGCACAGTACAGCAACACCTCAGATTACCACAACACAACAAATTCGCAAACCGGAGTTCTTGTTCTTACAGTTCTCAAAATATAAAGATTCAAAGCTTGACAGTATTAACTCAAAATACTGACAAAAGATCAGACATCATTAAATAGCAGTGTAAATGTACTAATACAACATGGGACGAATTGTAATTTCAGGGAACATCACATTAGCTACAACTGATAAAGCCAGTCGAATGAGAGACAAAACATCTGCAAATGATGAGAACTGAAGCCCAGATGATGAACAAATGAGCTCAACAGTAAAAATGATTTTCACATAATATCAGCCCTGTCACAATGTTGATCTGCGATTGCATTTAACATAATTGCAAAAGGTACCCTGTCAACAAATCAATTATGAAGTAATCGTCGACTGTAATAAAGCTATTTGCAAAATACATTTTCCATTGTAAATACTAATCATGTCAACAATAAACAAGCATCTGTCACAAAATGTTGAAAAACACAGAATATGACAAAGCAAACTAAGATAAGGGACTGATCTGCTAGATAAGGCCTTGCTCCACGTATGCAGGATTACTGGTTTCACAATTGGTCTGACTGTAATGCATACCATTGAAGAGAGGGCAGCAATAAAATAAAATCCACACTGAGCACAACTGAGACACCGATATAACAAACTGCTACTAAATACGACCGTAATGAAATGCTGTATTTAACAATAAAGGCAATTTTTTTGTCTTTTTTTTTTTTTTTTTTTTTGTAACCTTTTGTATTTAGGCTACATGAATGAGTCGTGTCCTAATAGGCATTATTTTTATATAACATGTTGTC